>NC_142812.1:61379700-61478237 GCF_049724085.1 Artemia sp. Qi Xiang Cuo
CGTTGGTTTAGGTATGATGAAAATAGATGCTACTAGGTTGTATCTGAAAGGGACTACGCATTGTAATGATCAATTTCCAATATTTCGTTCCATTTCCTGCAATAAAAATAACGAGGCAGAATTACGTTCTTCAAAATCAAGTAGTTTTAATATATAATAAACAATGCGGTTAGGTGCATTTTAGGGTGAATGTTACCCTACAAGACAATATTAGATAGATACGCTAATATTACTATATAAATATTGATTTTAGTAAAACGACATTAATATTATCTTGGTTTCAGATAGATAGAATTCCCGTTTGAAAATCTCAAACACAGAAATTACTTCTAAGTTGTTATAGAATAACGACGATACAAGAGATTAATTCCTTTAACTTTAAGTAAGATATCTTATTATGCTCGTTAGTATACTCTAATACACACATTTTACTTTAATTTCCTTCGGCACTTATTTAATTCTACGTTAGATATAAAATAACAATTTAACATATATTACGCCACATAACTTAGTTTGAGGTCTCAGTTTACAACATATTTCATGCCTTCATTGTTCACGCACTTCCGTGCTGTTTAAGAAACGCATGTTGCAGCGTCATAGCCGCACGGTTTTACGTATACGACACTTATAATGAGGGAACAAGACATAGCAAGGACGAGTGAAGACCTCTATACCCACTGGTTTTCTAATGTCTTCCCTTTTTCTTGGCTTAGACGTTCTCATGGGGTTCTGGGTTTAACTTCTGCATTTCAGCCGATTCCCCGTGTTCTTCCTTTGGGTTTTACCTCCTTAGTCTCAGGATTTTTCCATAATTAAAAGTCCGTAAGGTTCTCGTGGTTAGGGAAATCGCGAATACGAAACAAACGCTCAGTAGTATGCTACACCGACAATTGGTTGATAATAACCTGTTTCCATCATCCACTTATGTTTATGTTTGGTTTTCATTTGTAAATAGAGAGATGTGGGAGTCTAATGATTTTCTTATTTTCGCAAGCCTTAATGTCCCTTTATTCTTTTCTGTTTTGGAACAAATAGAGGTTTTCATTTCCTCACTTTCTATATTGGGAATAGTGTACGACAGGTTAATTGCCTTAAAATTGATTAATTTGGTATTTATTATATTTGTGCTTGTGGTAAATAATGGCGTCCGAACAGTTGACTCTTTAGTTACAAGTCAATGTCCTTGTTTTATAGTTATTGTACCAAAATCTTGTAACAGTAATTCTGTCCTGTAACTTGGATCTATTCTTTCTTTATTATTATAACAAGACAAAGTTCCAACAGTTTCTCTTGGAACAGAAAATAACCAAAGATCATTTCTAAGGTGTATGAATATTTCTCGTTTAGTACTTCCTGTCAAGGCTTCTTTCAGATTGACTGGATACGTCGTACTTGGATGATATGGGTAGACTTTTTGCGTTAAATAAAATTATTCAAATTAGTTATTTGCTGGGTAAGTTTTTGTTTCAAATTTGTTTTCGAGAACCGATATATGTTGAACAGACAGTACTAGGCGTTTTTGATTCTTGCGGATTCTAAATTTACGTTGAGCAAAATTTTTCTACAGCATTTTTACAGTTGTATGATTTTTAATTGTGAGCTAAAAGTTTTTAAATTATTGTTCTTTTATGACGCCTATCCATTAAAAATCTCTTAATCCTATACTGACTAAGGGTAATTCCATCTATCAGGTTTCTTAACCGTTCTACCTGACTGTGTCGTTACTTTTTCTTCGACTTCTTGCGGTTTTTTTGTTTCAGGTTTTTGTAGGGATATAAGATCAAACTTTTTGTATTGTTTTTTTCAAAAATTCTTGCCCTTTTAATTTTGTTTCTTTTGTGTGCGCGGCTGCTGAAGTCAGTTTTGATTTCCCTATTTCTTTAACTACTATAGGGTCTGATTCGCTGCCAGGCTCTTCGGAACTGGTTTCCGATAATTCCACATTAGAACTCTTAGAGGTGGCACTTCGCATTTTTGGGGTATCACCTGCCCTTCCTTCGTAAATTTCTACTACTCTGGATGCAGAAGGTTTATTCTCTAAGTCCTTGCTTTGAAATTTCAACTCGGGAGACTTGAAAGACTCTTGAGAACCCTGAGAGGACTCAAAATTTTTTGCGGGATTCCGCCATTGTTTAAATGCCCGGTTTTCAGTGGGATGGGGCATTCTTTGCACTAGTGTTTCCCTCCATGAAGTCCACTGTTTAGGCTTGACCTTGGACACAGTTATATCATGATATTGTCCTTGCTGGTTATCCTTGGGAGTTTTATTCCTAGGCAATGTACTTTGACTCTTTTTATGGGGAAATTTAATAAATCCATAGCTTCTCGCAGATTTGTGTTAATTGAATCTTTAGGAGGAGTTTTCTTTACGATAATACACGGAGTTTCTACAGCTCTGTTCAATTCCTACTGCAATGACAGGGGCCTCTCTATTGGTGTTGCAGGGGAAACCATATCGTCTGGAAATCTTTTGGGGGACAAGGGGTTGAAATTCTATCAGGGAAAATTTGGTTTTTCGGGACTCGCTACCGGGACTCTTCCCATTGGGGTTTAGGATAGGCTTGGGGTTTTTTTTCTTAAGTTACACGCTTCGCATGTGCTTACAAATTCCTTAAGTTTTGTTGCTGCCGCCTGCACGTAAAAATATTGTTTTAACTTATGGAAAGTTTTCGTTACTCCTAAATTTCCACCTATATCTGAATGAAAATATTCGAATGCAGGTGTTACTAAGTTTTGGGGTAATACAGGTATTATTGAGGTTTGGTTTTTATTTGCCTCAGCAGTCACGATTCTACATAGTATTTCTTCATCATGATCATAGTAAAAATTATCTATCTCTTTTCTAAGAGTTTTGAATTTATCTGGTAACGCATCATCATTCACAAAATAATTAATAAGTGCTACACACATTTCGTCCTTTTTGATTTATTTTTATATTTTCTAATGACAAGGGACAATAATTATCCTTATTTTCTTTTACTGTGTCTTTGACTTTGTTTTTCTTACATTTATGTTTACTCTTAGCATTGATAGCGTTAAGTCCATTTTCCTCGGCGTCCGACGGCATATTTTCTATGAATCTACTCAAAAAGTCACAAGCTGCATTTTGTTTACCCTTTAAATATTCAAATTCGTAATCTAGGTCTTGGATTTTCATACTCCATCTAGCTAGAATTCCCGTGGGGTTTTTAAATGTGCGCAGGTACTGCAAGCTTTTATGGTCTGATCGTAGTATTTTCTACCAATTAAATAGTGTCTAAATTTGTACAAGTGGTGGATTATAGATAATAATTCTATGTTTGTGGCAAAATAACTACTTTCGCCTTTTGATAAAGTTCTACTCGAATAGCATATAACTTTTTCTATTTTTTTATTGGAAGATCCTTGTAAATGATCAGGGTTTCCTATGGGAATTATTTGCGAAAGAATAGCACCAATGCCTTTTGAACTAGCAGTCCGATGTCATCTTCAGAAGCGAAAAATACATCTTTAAAATTCCATAATAATTCGCATAATTTTTTCTTAAGTTCTAAGTCCGTAATATGATCCATATTAAATTTGTTTAAAAATTGCGATTTAGTTAGAGGCTATTTGTTAATTGAGGTTTTAATGCCGTTAACTAGGTTTCTTTTGGAATTTTCCCATCTATCTAAATCATTCTCCGAGATAACTTGGATTTGAACTAAACACGTCCCCTTTTTTATTGTAATTGTATTATTTTTGTGGTTATTAGTTACCCAAATAAAACTTTCTCCTTTGTCGTAAGAGATAACCTTCCTCGCAAAACAGATTTTTAGGAATTTCATTCGATGGGATCGCAAGCCATATTTCAAATTTGCTATCCATTGGTTCAATCATCTGTGATATTTGAATTCTTTGCATTGTTTTGGGAGGGATCTTTGTTTTCCGTATCGCAAACCCGTAATATTTCTCTTCACTATTATTGTCTATTAGATTCATGCTGGCGCTATGCTGCGTCATTGCGGCATCTTGTGGCGTCACATTGGGTTTTACTATGTTTTTCCATAATTCCGCTATTTTCTTGATTTCGTTTGACCTATACTGTCGCATATCTCCTATTATTATTTTTGCAGATTCAATACACCTATTATTTGGATTTACTTCATTTCTGCAATGTCTCTCAGAATAATTAAACAACTTTCTGATTATGCCATGTCCTCCTTGCGAGACATGAGGTTCAAAAGATTGCGACATTATACCGCCAGAAATTTTATTTACTGTTACGTTCTCTTCGTAACCTCTGTTACAGTTTCTTAAGGTAGAAAGTCCTTCCCCTACCTTAGCCGGGTAGAAAAGCCTTTCGTACGCTACGTCTAATAATACCTTATTCGACCTTAAAAAATTTGCGCCGATGATGGCTTCATACGGGAAATTTTCGCATATTATAAAGTTTGTCGGAAAAATTCTATTATCCCTTTCTACGTCTAGGCGAATTGAACCTTTTGCATCCAATTTATGCGCTGTCACGCTAGTTAAATTGGGATTATTAAAATTTCTTTGCCACCTAATATGCGGAGGCAACATATTAAATACGCATGAGTTTATGATATTCACCGTGGCACCAGAGTCAATTAAAGCCTTAAAATAAACATTTGCCACACAAAAATTTTTAAATATAGGTAACTTATTATTACTATCACTAAAGGACGGTACTTTTATTGGGTTGGAACTATAAAATATTCTAGGCACTTTCTGGGTCCAATTTATTCTTCTGAGGGGCCTGACGCTTTTTCCTGAGGATTTATTTCATACGTTGGTGTCTGCATTAGAGATTCATACATATGAGATTCCGTAGGCATATCTAATTGATTTACATTTGTTGTTGATTTTGTCATGTATTATTATGGTAGTTAGGATTTCTTGCGTCAGTGCTGGATGCTGGCGTCGACTGCAAATGCCGATGGCTTTAAAAGTTTTTAAGTCCTGTCAGCCAATTTAATATTTGCCATCGGGTCGAAAAATTTGCATTTTCCGTTGGCCGGTTATCATTTTGTATCTTGGGGGGAGGGTTATACACCTTTGGTTGGTGCGCGTTGCAAGGTACTGATTGGTGCAGTCTTCCCTGGCTAGAGCCTAGTGCATCACTGGCGCTAAAATTTGTTCTGCCGAACAAATGGTTGCCATAATTTTGCGTTTTACCGACGGCGATCCTTGGTGTGCGATTGGGGACATAACGGCACTCTCTCACGATATACCCAACACGATTACAAATATAGCATCTTATTATTGTCGGGTTGGTTTCATAACTAATTTGTTTGACGGGCTGAAAACGTACTGTTTTCTGCCTAGCGGGTTCTTGCGTTCTATTTCTTTGTGGCACTGGGAAGTTATCCCTTGAAAAGAAATTGGGAGACGCCTGATCGCCCTTGAAGGTCAGGCTTGCGTTTGATTTGCCTAGGCTATTTATTTTTGTTTTACTGTGATTTGTCGCCATCGTATCAACTTCGATCATTTGCCCTACCTCCTGAACTGCAAGATCTAACGTCTGAATATATTTGGATATTACCGTTCTATATAGTTTTAGGGGTATCCCTTGCAAACAAGTATGTAGTATGACTTTTTCATACAGTTCTCCTGTACCTTTTCCGAATTTTGCTTCTACTGAAATCCGTATATTATCAAGATATTCTCTTACTTTTTGTGAATGGTCAAAGCACACCATTCCGTGTTTTAATTTATTTGTTGAACTAGTTTCGATGAATCTGTCTTTGAATGCCGTTAGCAATTTTTCTATTGTATTTATCTTCAAGCTGTTATCATCCCCTATAGTATTTTCAATTTTCTTTAGGAAGGTTAAGGCCTGCCCTCTTAATCTTAATAGGAGCATACCGACTAAAGTTTCTAGCTCTGTTTTGTTAATTCTACAAACTGGGCCAATTGGATATTAAATTCATCGATATCTGTTTGTCCATCGTATTGCGGAATAGATTTTGCTATCTCTACATGCTTCGTCACCAACTTTTGCGCCATTAATAGTTCGCTTAATTCTTCTGACATTTTTGCGTTTGAATAACTCAAAATGTTTTTTTTTTACTTAACCTTTTTGGAGGAGGCTATTATCTCCTATGATATATTTTAAAGGGTTTCTTATTATAGCTTAGCGGTTATAGGCCTAATCACTTTTTCTTATAAATCTGTATCTATCAAATTATTTAAATTTAAATTACGAAGTTTGTAGCCTAACTAGTTCACATGTTTTCCTCCGAATTTACAACCGCGCCATATGTGGTAATAAAGATTGCGCCATATGTGACGTTATGTTTTAATGTGGCGGTATGTAACGTTAAGATTTAAGGCTGTATGCCGATTGCGCCAACTTCTCTGTTGAGATTTGTAGCTATGAACTTTCACTTTATAAGTTGTCCGATAGCTCTACTAATAGCGCTAAAGATTGTGCCATCGCGGGCTACGCCACAGCAATGGGGAAAAAGGTTGATGGGTGACCGCGCCACTTTCAATTTTAGAGAGAAAATGAACTATGCAACTATATAAATGTAGCCTTTTTTCCTTGAGTTATCTCGAAATGAGATTCCTAAGTGACCACTGCCAATGGAGTACAAACGAACTAGTTACCTGAAATGCGATTAGATACTGGTATATATATAAAATAAGCACAAATAGAAAGGCTATAGTTTTATTGTGACTTACAGTTTAAGTGTACAATAGTGCTTCACTGCAATTGACGACAAATAGAAGCAGATATAATAATGATGACCAAATCTCTACAATGACTGCGTCATAATGATTCTGACAAAGGATGTTTCTAATAGCAGCTCTGACAATTGAATCAATACGAATGCCAATAATAGTAATGACTGAATTGCAATGCCTAAATGCTGCATAATAATTCTGATCCACGAATGCCTGAAAAAACACTTACAATCCTACCGACCGGGCCATATGTGGCGTAAATGATTTAAAGACCGCGCCATATGTGGCGTTATGATTTAAAGCAGCGGAATGTAACGGTAAGATTTAAAGCTGTATGCCGATCGCGCCAACTTCTCTGTTGAGATTTGTAGCTGTGAACTTTCACCTTATAAGTTTTCCGATAGCGCTACTTATAGCGCTAAAGATTGTGCCATCGCGGGCTACGCCACAGCAATGGGGAGTAAGATTGTTGGGTCACCACGCCATTTTCGATTTTGGAGAGAAAATAAAATACGTAACTCTATAAATTTCGCCTCTTGTTCTTGAGTTATCTTGAAATTATACTTCTTATGCAACACAACTAGCGAATTAAACACAAATTAGGTATCTGCTGTGTGATTAAATACAGGTTTATATATAAAACAAACACGTATAGAAAAGCAATAGTTTTATTGTGACTTACATTTTAGGTGTACAATAGTGCTTCACTGCAATTGACGACAAATAGAGGCAGAGATAATAATGACTAAATCTCTACAATGACTGCATAATGATAATTCTGACAAATGAATGCCCAATAATAGTTCTGACAAATGAATGTTCTCATCATAATGCCTCCATAATAATAATAATAATAATGACTGAATGGCAATTGCCTGACTGCCAAAAATAATGACACGAAAAACACTTTTCATCGCCATATATGTGCCGTGAGAGCTATTTCACGATTGGCGCAACTCCTGCGGAGGGCCCGCTACCTTGTAATTATGTTTGCAAATTCACTTAATTATGCGAACTGTCCATCCAATAATTTGTTTTAAATATTTTTGATGATTAAACATTCATACTGCTCTTATAACTTAAGTTTCCTGCGAACTATGTATCTAGTAATTTTTTTATTACCAAATATCTTAGCGAAATTCAAAACCGTCTCCCGTGATTAGCGCCGAGGTTTGGCTGAAACTAAAATGCAGTTTTTCTTTTTGCTGATTAAGAATTTAGACTCTTGGAAACGGGATTTAAACTTAATTAGGGAAAGTTTAATTTATGTCGGAATTATCTTTAGAAGGAAAGAATTTTATATTTTTTTGTATTTTAAATATATCACATACTACTCACGGTACAACTCCATTGCCAAAAACAATATTTTATATCGCCCATATCCCATATTGTTTTGATTTCTATAACATCCTGTTACATAAATTCAGGGTAAATTCAATGGATGTCAATGATCATGTCCCCGGTTGTATTTACTGAGCGTGTTGCGTCACTCTCGTTAGTATTTCTAGCTCTGTGATTTGGAGGTCAATGATCTTGTTAGTTTAGTATGTAAATAAGCATTTCTACTAATAATTGGGCATTGTGTACGTCTTCAACTGCTACCCAAGAATCAAAATCAGATATATCCTAGCCAACGAACAAGCAACTGTCTCTTGCCCCTGTGAGTTCAAATCTTTAATATTATTTCAATCTGATAGATTCCTCTATTATTTTCGACTGTTTGAAGTTCATAGTCATAAAAACCACCGTAAATCTCTAAATATTTCGTATCTTGTAGACAATAATCACAGGTTTAGTGTCTAGAACCTCTGAAACTTTAAAAAGCTCAGTTGACCATAAGTAGTTCCCCTTTTCAAAAACATTATTTGAAAAAAACTACGTTTTCTAGAGTTAAAGAGGCTGAGTTACAAGGTCGAACCTTAAAACGTACAGGGATTAGGAGGCACAGTTGGGGGGCTGCCGCCCCCCAAACCCCCCGCTTTCGCAGTCTTTAAATATAAAAAAATTTCTTTAAACTAAAAGTAAGGAGCGACATTAAAACTTAAAACGAACAGAAATTATTCCGTATATGAAAGGGGCTGTGCCCTCCTCAACGCCTCGCTCTTTACGCTAAAGTTTGACTTTCTCACAACTCTTTTTTTAAACAATAAAAACTTTAGCGTAAAGAGCGAGGCGTTGAGGAGGGCACAGCCCCTTTCATATACGGAATAATTTCTGTTCGTTTTAAGTATTAATGTCGCTCCTTACTTTTAGTTTAAAGAAATTTTTTATATTTAAAGGCTGCGAAAGCGGGGGTTTGGGGGCGGCAGCCCCCAACTGTGCCTCCTAATCCCTCTACGTTTTAAGGTTCGACCTTGTAACTCAGCCTCTTTATCTCTTTAGAAAACGTAGTTTTTTTTCAAATAATTTCTGCACGTTTTTGTACAGTTTATTACTTATTATTGCTTGACTAACTGTTAGCTGATCGTGTCTGGAGTTAAAGTGGGGGGGCTGCCGCCCCCCAAACCCCCCGCTCTTGAACATTCTTGTGTTAAGGCTTTTAATTCCTGAATACTCAAATCACGTCGTACAGGATGCCTCCTAATCCCTGTACGTTTTAAGGTTCGAACTTGTGACTCAACCTCTTTAACAGCCCCCCAACTGTGCCTCCTCAACCCCGAACGTGTTAAGGGTCGACCGTGTAACTCAGCCTCTTTAACCCTTTAGAAAAGGTATTTTTTCAAATAATTTAAAAAAGAAACTGAGTTTCTTTTTTAAAGTTTAAATTCAGTATATAAAAAATTTGCTCTGACGGTGAATCGAACCCGGGTTTTCCGCTTGACAGTCTGAAGTATCATCCGCTGGACTAATGAGACACAATTGTAATTTTTTTTAGTAAATCGAATCTTTTTTCGCAAAGCAAATTCCCACAAAACTTGATATTTGGTTTTTGGAAAACTGGGAAGGGGTAATCAGATTGAGCTGAAATTTTAAGGATAAGCTTCCAGGCCCCAGGAAAACTTATCCTCTAAATTTTAGCCCGATCAGACAACGTTAAAGGGGGGTTGTGGTGGGAAAAATTAACATGGGCTATTATAGGAAAACGAGGTTTTTCGTAAATGTAAATTCGGGGGATAATTTTTTCGGTATGAAAATATCAAAAGTCCCTAACAGGTCGAATTCTGCTTCGAATGAGTCCTCATTCACCCGGATCAGTTGCCAACTGTGGCCTGTAGGCGTGGATAAGAAAAAAAAGAAATGATGCTGATGAATTTTAAGTTGCGATATTTGGTTTTTTGAAAACAGGGAAGGAGTTATCGGATTGAGCTGAAATTTCAAGGATAAACTCCCGGGCCCTAGGAAAGCTTAACCTCTAAATTTCAGCCCAATCGGACAACGTTAAAGGGGGGCTGTGGTGGGAGGGTCGAAACTTCTGGCCCAGTTTACCCCATGAAGATAAAGTCGGAGGAGGATGAAATTTTGCAAGTTTCTTAGTTTGAGCTTGGGCTACAAAATGCGATTACCGCCGTCTCTCTGCGACCTCTAGGACCTGAAATCACTTAACATTGTGGTGGGTCGCCTCTCTATAGAGGCACAAGTGTGCCTCCTTGATTAGTGGTTTGATAAATTCGAACTGTATCACCAACAGAGAATTTCTCTTTTACTCCGCTTTCATTAGAATAGTGTTTAAGAAAAATGTCTAGTATATCGTTGCCTCCTCGATGAACTTCAAAGGGGCTAATGTTGGATAGAGAGGGACGGGGACGTTGATTGTAAATTTGCATGATTTTATCCAGATCTTAAATAAAAGCACCAATATTTTTTAATGCACAATATCCCGAAATTAGAAGCCGAATAGTTCTTATCAATCGTTCGGCCGATGCAGCCTTCTTTCTTATTACTTTTATTTATTAATCAGTGGGTCCAACTCCAGTTTTTCGTGAGTGATCCTATCTGAAACAATGGCTATTATTTTTTTTTTCGTAATCACAATTTTCCAATAATACAAATTGAACTAGCATTTGAGAAGAATAGGTTTGTTCTATAAATGGATTTGTTTAAAAGAATAAATTTTAAATTAACCAAAATTGATCAGATCTGTTAGTTTTAGTGTGTTTTATTTTTTCTACATATTTACAACTAAAAAAGTGAAGTTATCAAACAAATTCTAAACCTTTAGCAATATAATCCCGTGAAGTTAAACAGGAACAGTGTGCAATAACACCTGATTTCCTGTCCCCAACCCCAAATTGCACTTTCCGGCTTAAGGGCCATGAAACGGAGATCAGCACCGCCGGTTTGGACTTTAGTGGCACATCCTATCCAATCTATATGAGACACAGGATATACAGCATTTATCGTAAAAGGTTAAGCATCCAAATGAGGAAATTATTCTATACGCTTAGATTGATATAAGAGGAACTTGACAAGTCTAAAATTACATCCAAAAGCCCTAACAGACTGGTCAATTCCCATCGTCAAAAGCCTTCCGGAATTGTCGCTTTAGTTAGTAACTGATTTTAATCCCTTTTTATTTTATCTTTAGATATCGTAAAAAGAATTGAGAAACTAAGAAAAACAAGCCTCTGCACTTTGGTTATCAGATAACCGTTATTCCTTCTCATGGGTGCCCATATGTGCATTGTATTTTTGTTTTGAGATTTCTATCATACAGCATTGGAAGTGCCGATTAGACCAGGTAAGCCCCCCCCTCTAAAATTCAGCTTATGGGCGTCCATATTCCTTCTCCTCTTATTAGCGACTTTAGTAATTTCTATTCAAAGCTATAGTCAGTCATTTCAACGGGATTACCCAGTCTGGGCACTTCAATAACATGGAAGCCCTAATGTTTCATAGCCCCAATCAAATAGTTCGATAGTTTTACATAGCCCCAATCAAAAATGGGGATAGTTTCAGTCCCGATCAAGCAATTCGTGGTAAGGAACTGATCGACGATGCTTAATACAAACCAAAACTCTAATGAATGGATTTTGTATATAAATAGACATGTTAAAAGAATCAGCTTATTGTGCTAATTTTGAATATATAAGATTCATTAAGTTTAGTGTTACCCATCAAAAGCTACGTGCCTGAAAGAATTTGCCTAATTTTCGGAAATGGTGGGAGACATCCCTTAAATCCAGGAATCTTAATGAAAATCAGACTCAGCATATTCGAGAACCCTATTGTAGTTTCAAGCTCCCATCCGCAAACATGTGGAGTTTTGTATTTTTTGCTGGAGAAAGATCATGGATACGTGTTTATTTGTTTTCCCCAGGAATGATGATATCGTACCAATAGTCATAGAATATTGGGGAAGAGCTCATTCGAACGAAAATTACAAGTTATAATTTCCTTTTTGAGTGACCAAAAAGATTGGAGGGCAAGTAGCCCCCGTCTCATCCCCTTTTTCCTCAAAGTCGTCGAATAAAGTTCTGAGACAGTCATTTTGTCCAGCATAGTTTAAAATTCCAGTAACTATGCCTTGGAATAATATGGAATCTTCTCGATTTCTATTTCTTTGGTTTCTCACTATTTCTTTACTTAAACCATAGCTTGTTGATTTAAAATAATGAATTCCGACAGTTTTAAATTTGATTTGTTCTGACCACTGTATATACATAACATACAGTAGAATCATTCCCTATATCAACCATTATACAAAGCCGGACCGAGATGCAAGTGTTCCGGATAACGTAAAAACAAGTATAAACATAAGCGACACTCGATTTTTTCGCGGGTAGACACGTCAGATTTCTCTTGAACGCGAAGCTTGGCTTCGCCTTTGTAACACTAAATTTTAAAGAATCTAATTTAATCGGTAATTAGTAATGCAGTGTTACTATTAAATGTTTTAAGAAATTACAAGTAGGTTTCGAAGTCTCGAGTTGGTTTCAAAGGCATTTTGAGAAAGTTTCTCCGAAAATACGTCTTCTAGGGTTCTCGTTTGATCTGTCATTAGCGGTCCAATGGACGAGGACGTACGAGTATATGGGCGGAACTTTTATACGCTAGTTGCCAAATATTACTGAGGCGTTATTCTACTGTATATTATTTACAGTACACTGCTTCTGACTTAGTTTGCCTCTAGGTTAGTTAAATTTAGTTAAAATGTAATAATGTTGCAACAATATTCATGTTTTACAAATAAGAGTAATTCAAACCTTGTAATTTCGACGATATATCAAGCAATTCATTGAGAACAGAAAAAGGTAAATAGCGTCTTCTGATTTACTCTGATTAATACAAACTGCCAATTCTTTATAGATAGGTTTTGTGCTGGAAAAAAGTGGGGATGTTTAATCTTGGGAGTAAAGTGGCATGGAATTCTCGGCGATATTTCTTTTGATCAGAAAGCTTTGCAAAATTTTGCTGTGGGAAGTGGAATGGTTTAGAGGCCCGAAAATGAGCACCATATGTATACTTTTTTTTCGATCAATTTGAAACTTGCAGAAAAGTCATTAGGTTAAGGGGACAAATGTACAAAAATTATGCAAAGGATGAGTGCCTTTAAAATTGGTCCCTGCCCTGATGAAGGGGGCTGAAAAAGGTGCGAAATTTTTCAATTGGCCAAAGATTAATGAAACCTTGGACAAAGAAGCCAATAATGCAGAAGAAAAAGAAGCGAAAGCATTGGTTTCCCTCAAAATGCAACCCAATACAAGGGGTATAACCGGGCTAATTTGATTGAAAAATTGAAAGTTCTAGTGCTCGTTATTAAAATTGAAGCCGCTGGAGGGCAATCAGACTCAGTTCCTTTTCTACCATTTGGCCCTCCTCCAGTCCCAATTATATCGAATTTAAGTTTTGAGACATTTTTTTGTTCAAAACTTCTAAATATTTAATAAATTCGCCTTTTGGGTTGATATCAGCCCGAAAGCCCCACTGTCAACCTTTATCTAAGCCTGCTATTCTAACTCATAAACACGAAAAAAGAATTGGAATAAAATGAAATGTGAAAATAAATACTGTAGGACATAAGTGGACTGTAACTTTTCTTTGGTTCCGTTCAAAATCAACCAGGATGTGAATATTAAATAGAATATTGTGTCAGCAATATTTTATTACAAATAGTCTTTTACTGAATAATAAGAAAAAATTTATTAATAAAATAATTACAATGCGACTCTAAACTTTTATTTTTATTATTATAAAAACTGAAAAAATCCCTCGTGTGGGGAATAAGCCTAGCACCTCAAGATAAAATACGCGTGATGCACTCGTAAGGTCCCTTTTTATCCCGAGACACATCTTGAATTTTAGGTTTGTATGCCTAATTTAACCATTAATACAGAAAGTAGATATCCTACTCATGACTGTGTCCCAGTGCGGGTGCTATATTGCCCCCCCCCCCCCAAAAAAAAAATAATCTGACTAGTAAAAACAACAAAAATAAATATAGAACAACGACAAGAAAACAAAGGGCTATTTTGCAGTTTTTGTAAACCTGAATTTTGGGTTCGTTTTAAAGATGATATTTTTTATTTGTGAGAGCGTGGTGATGAGTCTCTGGGGTCTTTCCTTCACTTGTTCAACTCCTCAGATCCAAAACTTAAATTTACTCAGGAATCAGAGGTAGAGAGGCGTCTTCCTTTCTTAGATGTTCTGGTGCACTGAAATGATACATGTTTCGAGTTTGGTGTCTATAGAAAACCCACACATAGTAACCGTTACTTAGATTATTCCCCTAATCATTCTCCTGCTGCGAAAAGAGGAGTTGTCACTTCTCTAGTTGATACAGCATTGCAATTGCAAGTTTGTTCAACACGCTTTCTGGATTCAGAGCTCGACCACCTTAGAGATATTTTATTTGGGAATGGTTATCCAGTTAGTTTAATAAATTCTGTTATTGCAAAACCCATTAAAAGATTATCAGATAGTTACACAGAAAACGCAAATCAAAGGGAAAATTCAGTTCATCTTGGTCTCCCGTACGTTAAAGGGGTTTCAGAACACATTTAAAAAAATATAAGAAAAAACAACATTTACACTTACTATAGACTCAGAAAAACTATCAGTTCCCAAATTTATCAAGGTAAAGACCCTATACCGATAGGTGAAAAGGTACTTTCGCATTATCCGGGCCTCTCTAAAAATTCAAGTTTGGTTAATGCTAGTGCAATAAAATGGAATAGGATGAATATATAATAGTTTAGAAACAAATTTGGGCTATGTATTTGCACGTTAGGTAAAGACTTTAAAAATTTAAATACGTAACCTAACTTAACCTTGTGACCTTTCCCACCGCCCCCCTAAAATCCAAAAAACCACAGTTTAATATCGTATACGCAATGAAAACCTTACTATCATTGCCTGCTCTACAACACATAAGACGTCACAAAACGGGTTTTATCATTACGAGTCTATAGTGTTTAAGCCGTGAGGCCCTGATAATGCGAAAGTACCGGTGAAAACTCCGGTGTCTACAGATTTCCTTGATCGTGTGGTATTTGGTATATCGGAAGAACTGATCAGCGGCATACGGATAAATTAACTCAGCACTCTGCCTCAATGAATAACACACTTAGAAAGCGGAAAAAAAAACAGAAAATGTTTACTCTGCCGTTGGAGAGCACATTTTTTAAAACCCAGACAATACTATTTTAATTAAATTATATTTTGGTTTTCTCAAAAGAGAAGCCGATACTTAATAGTCCCAGATATAAACCTTTAACACTTTCCCAATCACTTAATCAGACACGTCAACAACCCCTTAAGTCTCAAAGAGTGTTTGCGAGGAATGTAACTATTAAAAGCAGAAATCAGAAGACATAGCTCTCCAACTCATTCAATTGCTGTTTTGTTATGGTTTGAGTGAATGAATGTTTTTCTTTTATTTCTCAGTTATTTGCTAGTATCCGTCGATGGTGGTTCAATTTTGAATTTCTTTGCAAATAACGGATATTGGTGAATGACTCGCTTTTATTGTTGTTAGGTATTTGGTTTTAATTCTTAAAATTTGTGGCTTTTATTGAATTTTATTCATCTTTTAATTTTTGTTTTTTTTTCATTGTTTTTTTCAAATTCAAATTGACTTTACGCGTGTTATTTTGTTGGTTTTTTCTTCGGCACTCTTATTGATTATATCTTCTCGTTTCGCACTGAAGAAGAGGGGCGTTTGTCCCCTCGAAATGTTCGCTTTGTTGTGTTTTGTCAGTATTTTCATTTGGCCTTTAAAAGCCCCATTTTTGCTCGTTTTTCTTTCTTTATGTTATGTCGTGCCAATGTGGTTTAAGAAATTATCCTCATGACAAAAATGCCTGTAAACTAATTTTTGATGCGCTTAAAAATATTGGTCCCCCTCCCTGAACCAAAATCCTGGCTTCGGCCTTGATCCCACCCATCTGGTGAACACTGGTTCGGTTTTTCAAAATATTTACGATTTTTTTTTTGTATCTCGAAATTAATTTGGATACTATTTAACAAATTAAACTCAGAGAGGAAAGAAACTAACAAAATGAAAAATAAAATTCCTTAAAAAAATATCAACAAATTTTTTGATAAGAGATGGTATTATATGTTCAAACTCTCCATTTCGCAAATCTTTTGAGACACAAGTTTAGTTACAAAATACAAAAGTGAAAAACACAAAGTGGAAAACACGAAAATTTGCTAATGTTCAATCCACATCTTTCAAAGGATTCGTGTATTAACTATATTTAAATATTTAACTGTTTTGCTCATCAAAATGTTTTGATCTATTACAAATTTCTTAATTTTTGTCTTATCAGGCAATGCTGTAGCTTATAGTTGATGACAATTTATAATACAAGTAAATAGAAACAACAGAGACTCTCAGTTTGAAATAATTAACACAGTTATTGTATGTGCTTTGGGGCTCTGCTCGCTAAACATGAGGCATGCATCAAACAATTAGCTCTGGAAATTGCAGCCCCAATAACAGTGACAAACCTATTTCATAGAGGGTTTTTTTCTAAGAAAACGAGGGAAAGGGATCCATTTTAAAGCTATAAGCAAACTGACAATGTATTCACTGCCAACAGAACAATTGCAAACACGGTAAATCATTGCAACACTGCCATCTTCAACAGAGCAGCTATGAGTTAAAACTAGAATGAGACAGGAACTAACAAATTAAGCACTAATAAATAAACATTACACTACTAAATAAGCAAAACTAAAAACATCATAAACAAAAACAAATACTGAATTATATCATTATGATCCACCACAACGTCTTCGTGCTATTAGCTATTATGGGAATTATAATTAACACAAACATATGTAGCAAGGTAAATAGAAAATACTATATATTGCTATAGTATCAGAATGACGTAAGTGTTGAGGGGGGGGGCAAAAAGAAAAGTCTCAGAAATACTTGACACCTGCCCTCTTGAAACACGACCGTTGTTGATCAAATTTCCCAAAATGCATTAAAATAGAGCGTACATCATTGTAAACATCAAAAACCATGAAACCTACATAATCCGATCTAAAAAAAAAATCTTATCTCAGCATAACCTATTCTCATCAAATAAACTGTCAGTACTAAGCTTAAGAAAAAATAAATATTTCGGTGGGTGCAGTCTTCCAGGTCTTTATTTTTCTATTAGCTTTTTGGGGTATTTTTGTAGAGCACTTGTATATGTGCTCGTAAACATATTCTCTGCTGATCATTAATTCACAGATTTCAAGAAAAAAAGGTTCAAAATGTCATGAACTAGCTCCTTTTTGCATCGTAGAGTTTGTGATCAGGTCCAAGTTATCAGTGTGATCAGGTCCAAGTCAGTGGCGGATCCAGAGGGGGGGAGGGGGCACGCGCCCCCCTAACGTGGTCTAAAGAAGTGTAATTTATTCAAATTACGCAAGTTTGCATTAATTAAACTTGGTTTTAACGCAAGTTTATCAGATCCACCAATTTTGCCCCCCTCCCCTAAAAAAAAATCCTGGATCCGCCCCTGGTCCAAGTGTGATCAGTTAAAATATTGCTTTACTGAACAATCGTCCTTGCATATCTTGGTAATATCACTGTTGGGGTTTTTTGTGGGGTTGTTCAAGCAATCGCTACACATCTGCATTGTTATTTTTTTTACCAGCTCAATGAGAAGCATGGAAAACCTTACTACAAAAGTCAAACTTGTATGAAATCTTCAGGCCGCGTGGGTTTTTTTATGCTTTTTTAAACCAGAGGTCTGGGAAAATCTTCTATTACAGATATCACACTTGTATGGCTGCTCCCCCGTATGAATTCTTAGATGCGTGTTTAAAGAAGAGCCTTGAGAAAACTTTATATTGCAAATGTCACACTCGTATGGTTTCTCTCCACTGTGAGATATTTTATGCGCATTCAAGTTAGAAGCCTGTGAAAAACTTTTACCACATACGTCACAACTGTACGGTTTCTCCCCTGTGTGAGTTCTTCGATGCACATTCAAGTTACCCATCTGAGAAAAC
The DNA here is from genome assembly GCF_049724085.1 of Artemia sp. Qi Xiang Cuo. Classification (NCBI taxonomy): domain Eukaryota; kingdom Metazoa; phylum Arthropoda; class Branchiopoda; order Anostraca; family Artemiidae; genus Artemia; species Artemia sp. Qi Xiang Cuo. The sequence goes on from NC_142812.1 coordinate 61,397,767, forward strand.
TTTGTATCACAAATGTCACACTTGTATGGTTTTTCCCCTGTGTGGGTGTTTTTATGCCAATTCAAATGATAGGTCTGGGAAAACCTACTATTGCATTCGTCACACTTGTATGGTTTTTCTCCAGAGTGGATTCTTTGATGCCTCTTCAAGTGAGATGGGTACGAGAAGTTTCTTGGGCATATTTCACACTGGTATTGTTTATTGGCACTAAGAAGTCTTGTTGGAGGTTTACTTGATAGGCAATCATCAAAAGAGGCTTTCTTGCGCAAAAAACTCATCCCTGATTCAATTGATTTCACCATTACGATCGAGGATTCTGATTCCAAAGACTCAATTAGAAATGGGGGGCGAATTACAACATCTAAAAATGAAAACAAATTTAAACTTTGGCTGTTAATAAATACTGTTTCAGCAAAAAAAGCGCCCTGTTAAATCTTAACAATTCTGTTTAAAGTTCCCAAGATCTAAACCCCCCTAATGAGCAATCACTTTTCATAGTCCTATCGCCATGATTTTATTGAACAGAGGGCAGCGTAACACTCAAATTAGTTTGCTAGAAGTTTTAGCCTTCAATACCTTTATAGAAAAACAAAATCATAAAACTCAATAAATTAATCAAACTATATATTTCAAGATGAACTGCAATGAAAAAAAACGTAAAATTAGTCTAATAAATAAGAAAACAAATCTGCCACTGTCTACGATTTTGCTTTCGATGATTTACATTTTTACAGCTATTTTGACACTTCTGACTCTCCTCTCCAATACCAATTGACGTAAAAATAAGAAAAAACTATTTGATGCCTAATCCTTTTTCTCTAAATATGATACATAGTCTTTGATTTCAAAGGCTATTTGCCCCCCTCCCCCCATAGAACCAACCTCTGCTTTTTTAACCTTTTAGTTGTACGGCATGCTCTTATTTTTTATTTCGATTTTTTGCAGTCACATGCTATGCAGTTTGCTTGCAGCTGGAGAATGTCGGCTAGTTGAAACAGCTTTATGGCGGTAGAAAACAACTACATTGGATGCTTAAAAAAGAATTCAATTTCGAGTCATAATATTTTAATATTAATAGAACCAAGGCATGAACAATGACAATAAAACATCAAATTTAATTAAAAAAAATAAAAGAACATTGACAATAAAAGATCAAAATTAATTAAGATTTTAAGGAATAAATATCAACATATGTATATAACACTGACAATTTACATTTTTTTTTTTCAGTAAATTCATTTGAAATTTTTTCAGTAAAGTACAAATTGTATTTTGGCTTTTAGAAAGCATATGGCTTAGAACCCTACTCAGATTAATTTCTGCTCGTTTTGAGTTTGACTTATTTTAATTTCTTTTTGTTTTGGGTTTCATTTATTTATTGATACTGATTTGTGGTAGTTGTGTGCTTGGTCGATTATTTTATTCTATTTTTGTTCATTTTTGGTTTTTTGGAGTTCTTTACTTTTTTTAGAAAAACTTATTTTGTGCAAAAACTTTTTTTATTAATTGACAATAAAAGATCAAATTTGACAGATTACTTGGAAGAAAGGAAAGAGGCGGAACCCTCTGGGCGATGTAAAATTGCAATTCCAGCAATTGAAACAGTACTTTAAGAATCAGATTAAGGAGGGGACTGCCTTTATTGTTCAGTCCCTTTATTAATGATACAGTAAACGTGCACTTGAATTGAGGCCGTACCCGTAGATGAGTTCCCTACATCAAAGAAAACAACCAAACATCTACACAAAAGTAATACAGTGGACGATGAATGGCTTAACCTTGATTAATTACACGTGAGTATTTCATAGAACAAATTTAAAAGAGAAAATGGACTGAAAAAAGGACTTTTAAAAAAAAAGGATTGCTATTCTCCTCTCCACCTATTGCCTTTGCAACTAAAATTCAAACATATTATAGACACTTTTGGGTATTGTAAGACCCCTAAATATTTATCAGGTATATGTACTTTTTTCGTAAATTTCTTGTTATTACGTGATAGACTATTGTTAATTGCAAATACGAGTCCCCTTAGCGTATCTATGCTATGACATTAAAATTGGATTTTTTTTCCGATAAAGTATTAAATACTGTCTCCATTTTTCAAACTAAATTGTTATCAGAATGAGTTCCAAGCCAAAGATTATTTTTCCTCCAATCAAAATTTTGTAAGATCAGATAATAAGCTCGTGGTTCCTCCCAATTAATCACTTGCCCCATGCTATGGGGAATGAACCATAAATGATGATAGTAATTTAGCCTTTAGTAACTATTCGGAACAATCCTAGTTTCCAGATCTCCCTGAGGGATTTTTGACCTAACACCTTAAACTAGGTGTTCTTTTCTAAGACCACACTGCCGTTCTAAGACGAACAAACAAGTTTTTGTTCCAAGTGAACAACTATTAACTCAACATTTCCTTTGCAATTTGAAGACACGGAAGGCTTTGCCACCTTCATTGGAAATTTGTTTTACTTTATGGCAACATTAAAGGAGGAAATTTACATCAAGACTTTGAATGAACTTTGTCAGTGAACTCTCTCTGAAAATAATCTAGTGAATAATCCGAAAGTTGATTATTTTGTGAATGAACCGAAAATTTATTTATTTTTTATGTATAAAATGCTAGTTTCAATTATATTAGTTTAGTAATACTACTGATGACGATCGCAGCATACGCCATTTGAAAATGTATTTCTCCCTGACGGTTTTTGCCTACGAGTGTTAGCTTATAATTACAATCTATGGCATTTCTCATTTGGATAGCAGTGCCACCTGGCATCGTCCAGATGGCTTACGCTTATTACGCCAACTATAGCGCCAGCGACAATGATACCTCGCTTTCCCAAATTTGAAGACTGAGCGAGTTTATGAGTTTTTGAGGTTTTCGGCAACGAATATAGCCCAAAACCTTATTACATATACTACTCTAACGGTGGCAGCAGGAATCAGCACCCAGAGGTTCAGAGGATTTCGGCCTATATCTGAGCCTATACGAATAGCCTGTAGACGACGAAAATACCGAATTAAAGAAAAACTTTATTTTATAAAGGAATTTTTGGCCTACCCTTAAATTAAGTCAGATTTCTCGGTAAAATTAACCGTATTTTCGAATGTCATAAACACGGCAAAATAGTGGGCTTTTGCAAATTATTTAATACTCATATGTATAGGAGGACGCAATCTTTGAATGTGTTGTTTTTCTCCCCGTTGGTGGAAAATTTATGATTTTGACCGACTTTATTAACAGGGTGGCAATTGAGAAAAAATTACTAAATTTTTTATTCAGATTAGAAGAAGAGTAAAACTTTTCCACGCTTTAGTGAAAATTATAGTAGGGCTGACTTTTCCACGCTAAAGTGAAAATTATAGTAGGGCTGTAAGGAAGGCATGCAAGGCAGCAAATTTTCAATTCTACTTCAGATTTTGATTTTATATATTAGAGTTAAGGTGACTATTTGCCACAATCTTCAAGATTAGAGGTAATAGTATAGAAAGTTAGCGGAGTTTACTACAGGATAGCTAATATCTTAGAGACAAGTTTTATGTTTCAGAAACTAAAGAACTTTGTCCTTTTGGTGTAATGTGACAGATTGGAGATCACTTTATGAGGAGCAGACATTAGGTTTTGCAGAACAGGATAGATAGTCCATCCAGTGAAAAATAGTACAACTTGTTTTTCACCCACAGGTACAGAATTTTAGTAAGTGGAGTAACACACACAAAAACAACAATAACAAAACAATAAACAATAATAAAAAAAATAAAGCAAAAAAGAGTGAAAAATTATGACTCACAACTGAAAAAAAAACTGACAAGGCGGTAAAAAACTGACAACTAGGACGCATGCTGTATTTGAGAGGTTCCTGGGCAGTTCTGCTGTATTATTATGTAGCTGTCGTTCCTTGGTGAGTTTTCTTGCGCACTTTTCCCCTATATCCTTTAAGTACTCGTGTTTAAGACATTTTTTTTTATGAGGCGAGATATTTCCTATTCCGTCATTTTTATGGCACTGGCCGTATTATGCAGATACATTCCCAGAACCGACAAGAGCTAAAAATTTTGAATCCTGCCACCCTAAAGTCAAACCTATGAAAAGTAACATGTCATCTTCTACTAGACAACGCGATGAGCATGCATTAGCGGTATTAACATGCAACAAGTGCAAGTAAATAAATATAGGTTCAAACATTTTTCCTAACTATATCCCAGAAACCCTCACTATGGAACAGAGTACCACTGTTTTTGCTGTGTGGTTGTTTTTGTCAACGTGAATTGATTAACCTTTCACAACGTGAAAGGTTAGGTTATGCACCAGGATAACAAATTCTTTGAATCTGCCACATATTTTCGGTTCGCTCGATTTTAGTTCTTGCTAGCTTACTGGAATTATTCCGGATGAGCAACAATATTTTAGATTTCCAGATTTACAGATACAACCACGCTGGAAGATTAAGCTACAGCTCATGGAAATCTAGGAGCCAAGAGTCTCTTCAGAAACTACCAGGGCTATTTTAAAAAGACAATGAAACCTTTAACAGAAGTCCCCAGGCTTATCCGGAAGGCCATGGAGCAATAGATGATCTTTGGGAAACTTTTGAGCATATTTTCTTCATCGCAGACAATGTCTATGCCAGAGAAACAAAATTCTGCGAGAAAGGTGCTCAAACCCGATATGAAAATAATTTAGATAACTTTTGTGGGTAAGCTTATTTTTTATTACAATTTGGAGTTGATCCTATCAATGGAGGTTAAGAGGCTAATGGAGGTAATCCTTCAGAACTCCAGAGGTTCTTCAGATTCGTTGCTGCTGTGTCGTTTGAGAACATTTGAAATTTTCTTTCATCACAAGCAACGTCTGTGCCAGAGTAAGTTAACACTGCTATCCAAACAAAAGCTCAAGATTTTGACAGATAACGACCTTTACATGACCTTTTCTTTTACTGCAATTTCAAAAATATCAATATTGGTCTATAAAGCAGATGATAAAAACAACCGCCACTCTCTAAAATTGACCCACTTCCCCTCCAAATATTGTTTCTGGTAATACTTTTCACGGTTGGGATTAGGTGTAAAATTAAATACACGATTAAAGTCTAATAACTCATTTTTAGCTTCCAGAATAATTTCAGAGCTATTTAATTTGAAGAAAATATAGTTTTAAACCATAAAATTAATTTTAAATATTTCCATGCTTTGGAAACATACCTTCTTCATCATCAGCGCTTGAACCAAACTCCAATTTCGGCTGTAAGAAATTATAGGGAATATCCACGTGATCAGGCTCAACATTAGAGGTTAATGCTTCAAGAAGTTTATCTTCCAATTCTAGAAAAAAAAAAATGGTCCAAGCAACCTAAGAGAACAAATAAAAATGAATGAAAAGATAATAAAACGTCGAAATAAAAATTTGCACGATTGAATTTAAAAACAATAAAATTATCGAAGGCGGGAAAAAAAGATGGAACGCCAGCATATTTATTCATCATGAAAAAAATATGGTTAGAGTTCTTGAAATATTTTTTACTGGTCAAAAATACAACATCAAGAAATTTACATTCAAGAAACAAAAATTGAAAAAATGTAAATATTCATAAAACAAATAAGAATAGCAGCATACAAGTCTCGTCCTTATAGAGGGGTTGAGGGTCATAGAGACAGGGAATCTAGATCACAAAAAAAATCCATTATTAGAGCAGATTCTTCAGCGTTCTGGGATAATTGTTTGCCCATTATCGGGAGGCGACCCCTCTCCTCTTGCCCGTAGGCATACATTGAATCTCAATTTTTTTTTATAATTTGAATCTTTTTATATTCCTTTTAATACAAGTTTCACTTGTGTATCATCGAGAGTAGAGCCATCTGCCTCAGTCTTCGTCTTCTTTATACAGATAGACTCATCCAATCAATCATGCCGACCAATTTCGGTGTTTTCCTTTTCGGCTGGAAATTCCCTCTATTTGGCCATCACTCTATTACATGACGCTAAATTGACCGGTAGAGCCCAAACTCGTACAACAAGACAACGAGTAGACTAAGCAGATTCAGTCGTGTCGTGCGTCTTACGTTTCTGTCAACTTAGCAAGCTTTTGGGTCTTGTGAACATTTTATCTTTTATTTTTTGCAGATTGATGTCCCATCTTCGTTATTTGGATAATCTTGAGTGTTTACAGATGAAACGGTGATGATCAGGAGTTTTGTTGACAGCTATAGCGACCTCTACGATAGGGTTCTCTGATGTTTAAACACAGCACATTGTATAAATATGTTATTATGCGTCGGGGCGTTGCATATAAATACGAAAAGAGAAATATTATAATTTAATTTCACTGAAAACCGAACTTCTGATAGCACTTGCCATCCCAAGAAATTTCCTCGCGAGGCTCATGATGCCCCACCTCACTTTTTCCACCCTTGTGCCGGTAGGCAAGTAAATGTAATGTTTAATGCTACATAGAAAAATATTGTCGCAATGGGAGGGGCACTAGTACCCCTACCCCCTACCAGCCATAATAGAGGTGCACGCCAAAAATACTCCTGATAAATCAAAAGAGATTTGGTATCCATTTCTCCCCCCCCTCCCCCACGACCTCCAAAAATTCAGCCTTAGTTTAAATGAAGGAAGATAAAAGATTAATTCTCATTCCCACTCCCCTTGACCTCTGTTGTATGATGTCAAAAGGTTTGTCATTGGTCAAATGAAAATAGCAGCTAGGTGTTGGATGGGAAAATTTTTTTGCTGCTGGTTACTTGGTACACTTGAGCTCTTTAGTTATCACTGCAGCATTATCTCTGATTCTACGATAAGAATAGTTTTCACGTTTTGTTTTAAAAGGGGAACAATTCGTCCGATCTACTGGTCAATAGCGATTGGCTGTTCTTAGTCAGAGGATATATCGAATACGAAGAGATCTTTAGCTGGTAGAGTGTGGGCCAAGAATTCAATCTCCAGCTTCCATCAACTTCCTATTTATTCCATTTCCTCTCTCTTTTTTTAACCATTCTGATCTTCACTGTTTTTGTTTCTATTTTTGCAAGAAATAACAATGTTTTGCGTATTACAAGTTGTTTTAAATCTCTTGTTTTCACAAACAGTTTTTAGGTAGATAGTTAGAGTAGGTAAAGAAAAAAAAACAGGTAAAGAATGCGGCACTAGGCTCTATTGTCCAAACTGGCGGGGCTGAGCTCATGTCCCTTTAGCCAGGAAGTGAAATTGGGGTTGATGGCCAGCTATCCTATGCTTTCGCACACTCTTCCTGCTTATCTTCCCCAGATTTCCCCCGCTACTCATTCTAGCTGGGTCAACTCTCGCTGACATTACAGATTCACACCACTTACCCGATCTTGACCGAATAACCAGTGACAACAGGACTCGAACCACTACCCTTATGGACACACGATTCCGAGACTAGCACGCCAAGTACTCGGCTACGGGTAAGTAACAGTGGTTATATTAAATATCTCTGCGAAATGAAAAAAAATATATATCATTAAGAAATTACACCAAGAGCATACCAATAGTATCGAACAGTTCGTGATAACGAACTGGAAGTAAGGAGCGATGCGGCTCGATAGTAACCGAAACTTTAAGAAACAGTCTTGGTAACAATGGATACATCAAAAGAATCAAATTCTGATGATTATTCAAAATACATAAAAAATTCATCAAGTTTAATGTTACCCATCAAAAGTTATGAGCCTGTGAAAGTCTTCCCAATTTTTGATAAAGGGGGAAATATCCCCAAGACATCAAGTGATCTTAATGAAAATCGTACTATCAGATTCAGCATACAAGAGAACCTTACTGTAGAGGTTTCAAGCTCCTATATAGAACAATGTGGATTTTTTTTTTTTTTTTTTTTTTTTTTTTTTTTTTTTCAGCAGCAAGATCACAGATGCGTGTTATTAGTATTATTATTTATTGAAAACCCATCAATCACAAAACATGACAAGACGGAGTAAAGTGAAAAGAAAAGAAACAAAACAAAAGCTAACGAACAAGAAACCACTGACATAGACAAACAACAAAACAGAACACTATTGAATTAGAGCATTATTGAATTAAAACAGGGTACCAATCATTCTGTGGATCCAATTTTTGGTTTATGTTTGGCAATTAATTTAAGGATTGCAAGATTAAGATCTGCAAGTTTGAATTTTCTGATTAAAGGAGAATTTCGATGCCAAGGAGGCAACAACATCAAATACTTAGCAAACTGAAAGGAAAAGAACAGGACTTTCAGAGACTCAGTTCTAGTAAACAGCATCCAAAATGGGGCAATATACAAAATGTGAGGGAGGGCTACGGCATTGAAAAGGCTAGCTAATAGTAGGCGGTTGAATCGAAGTTTTGCTGAAACAATTGATGCATAAGAAAAAAAGCGTTTTTTTTGTTTTGTTTTTTTCAGAGGTGATTGTATCAAACCTGTTATCGTAGAAGATCAAGAGAGGGCTCATTTTATTGGAAATTAAAAGGTCTAGTTCCTTTTTAAGTGACCAAATATAATGGAGGGCAGCTATCCCCTTCCCACGCCCATTTTTTCTTAAAGTCACCCGATCAAAATCTTGACATAGCCATTTTGTTCAGCACAGTCAAAAGATCTAATAACCATGTCATTGAAGATGATGTGACCCCCATAGCCCCAGGGGAAAGGGATACAAGTTGTGAGCTTTACCCATTGTTTACATATTGTATTGGCTATTGGGAAGTACACATATACTTTTCGGAGGGGATGGACTTTCTTGGAGGGTTTTTTTTTTCAGCAGCAAGATCACAGATGCGTGTTATCAGTATTATTATTAATTGAAAACCCATCCATCACAAAACATGACAAGACGGGTGTTTTTATGGAGGAGCTTTTCGTGGGGGAAGGGATTTTCCATGAAGGGGGGGGTGGATTTCCCGGCATTATTTAAAAAAATATCAGAAATTAAATAAAAAAAGAAGTTTTTTCAACTGAAAGTAAGGAGCAACATTAAAACTTAGAACGAAGAGAAAATATTACGAATATGAGGAGGGTTGCCCCCACCTCAATACCCCGCTATTAACGCTAACGTTCGGCCTTTTGTCCCAAGTCTTTAAGAGCAACTCCTCCAGCGAAATCACCGTTTAAATAGAATCAGAGGTTTTTTTAAAGTACTAAAAACTTTAGCGTAGAGTAGGATATTGAGAAGGGGGCAACCCCTCTCGTATAAGTAATAATTCCTGTTCGTTCTAAGTTTTAATGCTTACTTTGGTATACGTAATAATTCCTGTTCGTTCTAAGTTTTAATATTGCTGCTTACTTTCAGTAGAAAAAAATTGTTTTTTTTTTATTTAATCATACAATAAAGAAAATAGGAACTTAATGGGGAAAGGAGAGGCTTTGAATATACTTAATAAAATAAGTATGAATATTCTCATAAAGAAAATAGGAACTTAATGGGGAAAGGTGAGGCTTTGAATATACTAGGGTGGGGGAGGAGCATAAGTAGCTTTGTCGGTCTCAGGCAGCTTGTTTCAGCTGTAATCAGTTAGTAGTAGTAGTAGAATACATTTTAAAGACTCTGACATAAGCATGATGATTTAGAAAAAAGACATTAGAATGATGTAACAACTTCAGGTTATTCAGTTGGTAATTTTTAAAGATCATATTTATTGTAAATTATTATTATATTTAAGTTAAACAAATATCCTTCAACATTATTTTTTCATTATTTCTAGTCCTTCCCCTCTTATGCCTGAATTTTCTAAATTCAAATAGAATATACTTATTCACTACAATAGCGGAAGCAAATATGAGCATGTCATGACACAAAAAAAGAAGACACAAAACAAGGATCAAAAACAAAAAACAAATAAATAGCAACACAAAAGCATCAAGTGCTACTTCAAGGCCAATAAATTAAAATGAGTCAGAAATAAAAATTAACATATGTCAAGAGTCAGTTTTCATGGTTAAAATATTGACCGTTTATACCAGTGTATATAAATAACATAAAAGTAAGATAAAAGTTTATTGATTTTTGGCATTACATGCACGGCGCGTACAAACAGCTCCTCCCATTTACTCTGTCATTAGCGGGTTAGTGTAAATTTGTCGAGTCACTGAATAATGTATATACAGCTCCTCTCATTTGATCTGCCATCAGCGGTCCAATTACCCTGGAACACGTATTTTGACAGAAACTTTCTCAAAATGCCTTTGAAACCAACTCGAGACTTTGCAACCTACTTGTAATTCCTAAAAACATCTGATAATAACATTGCACTACTAATTACCGATTTTTATATATGTATTGAAATAAAGCAATTTAAAATTAGATTCTTTAAAATTTAGCGTTACAACGTTGAAGCCAAGTATAGCGTTCAAGAGAAATCTGACTGGTCTATCCGTGAAAAAATTGAATGTCGTTTATGTTTATAGTTGTTTAAATGTTCTCCGGAGCACTTGCATCTCGGTCCGGGTTTTTATAATGGTTGAGATAGGGAATGATCATACTGCATTATATTTATATACAGTGGATTATACAGAATATATCAGAAGAATAAAAATATAAATGGTTGGTACATTCAAAAACACTCACAGGCAAATAACTGAAATAAACTGCATCAAACATTAAATATTTGTCAAGGTAATATTATTAAAATATCGAGTAAAATAAGGTGCAAATGATTTGCAACATCTCTTGGTACTAGAGGCTGGGTAAGTCATTAACTGTGGACAATTCTTTTGTATTTTTCAGAGTCTAAGGACTGGTCCCTCAGTAGGGGGCTCTCAAGGTCAGTTAGTAGACCACGATGAGTTGGGGAATTCAAACAATTTAGTTCAAATCGATATGTCAACTCATCAGAAATCAGAACAGCCACATTTAGCGTTTCTTTATAAAGAGAACTTTGAAACTTTCTTAATGCAGTATAAATAACCGAAATAATTTAACTATGATAAAAAAAACAGCAGGTAAAAAAAAATAAGGAATTAATCAAAGATAGTTAAAATTTTATCCCAAAAAGAATATTTCGGCTCTACTAGAAATTATAACATTTCTAAAATCACCATTTCAAGGCGGTTCAACCAGGACAGCAGGGAAACATGACAGCTATATTATATTATAAATAATAATATTTGGGATTCTGTTGAATAATTGTATGCTCAGGATTTATTCATTTTCTTTTTTAGACATTGAGGGTCAAATACTCTCTGCTCGTTGAAATGAAGCATGATCAATGGTTAAAACTGCATATACGAGAACAGATTGATGAGCCACTTCATATACACAAATTTTTGTCTTCATGCTGATCTCCCACCAGTTCTATAAACGCCAGCAGAATCCAGAAGACAGCTTGGGCTTTGTTGATTCTCTGCTGTAGGGCAAGGTCACAGTCTCCACGACAGTCTATTAGTGAGTTACGGTTAGTGAAACTATGGAATTTTCCAATTCTTGACAAAGTAAAAGCTGATAATCCGATCGTATACTTAAATCCTTAGTTTTAGTTTTATCCTATACTATCCTATACTATACTATCCTATACGACAATATCTAAACTCAAGTGCTCGTTTCATAAAACGAGTGAAAAACTGGGTGAAATATACATTCCTATTTTACGCCACTTTCCACACTAAAGGGTTCATTAGTTTCTTCATCTAGTGCTGTTAGATAATTTGCCGTGTTCTGGTTAGACTTCCAACAGCTTACAAATTCAACTGATATGCAATCTACCACCATGATTCACTAAAGGTTGCCACCAGTTACCACATCAATTACAGCATCATCCATGGCCTCAAATTAATACATACTCAATTAAGACTTTAATGTATTTTGGAAAAATTAAAGGAATTAAAGCCTAAATAGTTCTATTAAGCGGTTACCCCCCCCTCCACCCGTAGGACGCATTTCCTACCCCCCCCCCCTCCAAGCTTTGGTTCCTTAAGTATACAACTTTCTGTGTTCGCCTACTGGTCTCTTATCTGATAAGAAGATTGACTTGCTAATAATTTTCTTGGGAAAAGCTATCTTATGCACTGTAGCGTGAAAATTATCGATTAACCTCAACATTTCCAAATGATCCCTCAAAATAATATTTTGGATGGAATTTATTTTTCATTTCTTATTTTTTCGGGAATATGCATAAACACATAAAATGCTAGGATTTTCTTATGTGGTGTAGCTAAAAAATAGGCTTAAAAGCAAAATATAATAGGCTATAATCAATTACTGTGAGACGCAAATGTAGGTTGAAAAAAAAATGTATATTAGCATTGAATTGGTTAAGATGGTTTCCACCTAACAGTAATTGTAAATAACTGAGAATTTCGGTTTTCCATTTTTGTTCTTACATTTAGAGAATACTATTATACAAATGCATAAAACAGTAAGAGCAGCCTGAAGGCTTTAGTACTAAAATCTATGGCAAAGTAGAGGCAGATATTAACAAAGCTGAAAATAGATAAATGAAAAGTGCAAAACAAACCTACCCTGCTTAACAACATGAAGCTGAAAAAAATGGCACTGTTCAGTCATTCTAGAAGCAAACGATTAATTTACAATCTCTTCTTCTATGTGAGATTATACTCTATGGTAGCTTAAACTCGTTGTACAATTAGTTACGACGAGATCAAAACACGATATTTCTCAATCAGTCAGTGCAATATCCATAAGTATCTAAAAAAAAAAAAAACTAAAACATCTTGTTGCAGTGCATATCAAACAGAGGTGACACGTTATTGGGGATTGAAAAGGGTCTTTTCAATGAGAAAAGAGAAGGTCAAATGCTAGACAGTCTCCAAAGAACTTAGTCTAGGAGAAAGGGGGGGGGGTACATCATAGACGAAAAATTACAATTAGAATATGCATAAGATTAAATTGATCATTCCCTCAACATAAACCTACAGGCTAACACTTATAGTGACTTAGGTTTTTGTTGGCAACCACCAGACTTTAGTTAATTTAAAAAAGTTTTTTTAAGGGTAATAAAGAGCGAAGTTGAAACTTAAAACGAATAAAACTGTTGTTTTACAGTCTATCTAATATATATCGGTAAATCTAGTGCAAATAAACCAACTGTTAATATTTCCCTATGTTTGTATGATTAAAGAAAACTAGCACTGTACTGAAAACACAAAACAATATAGGAGTTTTGGTACAGTAAAAGCAAACCGATTAGGGACACTTTTTGAAAAAAATAAAGCATTTTAGTATTATTACTTTATTATTATTTTTTCGTGTAATTTGGTATCACTTCTGCACAATGAACTCAGCCCAATGATCGGATCTCATTTTAGTTCTAAAAAGGACATTTCATGATTAGGTTGTAGACAAGTCCGAACTGAAGCCATCTTGATGGTATTAGTACTATAGACTAGCTTTAGAATTTTATCATTACTTGAAATTTTTCGGTGTATAGAGCAATAACCGGAATTTCGGACTTCATATTATGGTTTATCTGTCCTTCAATACAAGTAATACTAAAGTGTGTTTTTTCTACAATTTAAAATTGTATTTTACACAAATGTTACCTGATAAATTAATCCATTATTTGTGTGTGATGTGCAATGACATTGCAGCTATTAAAATAATATTTATTTTTATGCTGAAGTTTTAAGATAATTTTAATTGTATACAGAAAGTGAGTGATATCACAGCTGGGGCAAGACTATGAAATGCATTATAGATTAATTTGTTATTGTCAGGCAACGTACTCACTTTTGACTCCTAAGTCAATATTCTTGTTTTTTATACTGGCCTTTGGGTGTTTTCAGTAAAGAATTAGTTTTCTATAATCATATAAACATAGCAAAATATTATCAATTCGTTTTTTTTGCACTAGTTTTGCCGATATATGTTAGATAGACTGCATACCAAAAATCTTTAACAGCACATGGACAATTGGGAAGAAGCAACTGTTACAAGCATTTATGGCATATGTTGCATTTTTTCTCTTTCTTCGTTTTGAAGTTACGTCATATGGTCAGTTATATTACATTACATGAATAAACTCTAATCTGGGAGTTATAATTCCAAAGCTACAATTCTCCTCTTAAGCAACTTTACCCAATGTTTGGCAAGTCACTAAGCTGTACAAACTTTTAACAAAGATTCTTAAATTATCCCAAGAAAGGTTTGCCAGTAGGTGAAAACCTACCAGTGCTATATTGTTATATATTTCTATGTTTTGTAAACCTATTTTAGAGTCTGTTGGCAAGACATTCTATAAACATTTAAATAACAAACAATGACAACAAAACGTTTGGTTGGTTATACATTGAATTTTGCTATAGTTGCTGAGGGTACAGTACTGGGATTTGGTTATATATTTCTATACATTCCTTAACTTTCAAGAATATCCTGTGTATCCTAATATTAATTCAATTTTTTTGATTTGTTTGTATGGATGTTTGTTAAAGTCTATATTAAATCTATGATAAAACTTTCTAGTGGTTTCCTACGTCAATGGTTTAAAGATTCAGTTTATTTGTAAAAGCGCTTATTTTTATTCCCATCAACAGCAATATGACAACTTATGGCCGCTAGTATACAAAAAATTATTTGAGAAGGTTAATGGGAGGGTACATCCATAAAAACAGACATTAAAAATACAGAAAACTAACGGAGGAAAACTATTTTAGAGATAATCATTTATTATTTTATTATCATTACTATTATTATCACTATACTATTATCACATTACTATTATACTGCTATTACTATGCATTGTCAGAAAAATAGTTCATTTTTAGTTATTAGTTCAGAAAAGACCAAAAACAAAATTGTTTCTAAACTGATTTTTGGGTACAACAACTTTGGAATAACAGTTGTTTCACATTACTATTATTATCATTATTTTAGTATCTTTTATTTTATTATCATTATACTATTATCACAAAACTATTATGCTGCTATTACTATGCATTGTAAGAAAAAAGTTTCCTTTTAGTTACTAGTTCAGAAAAGACCAAAAACGAAATTGTTTCTAAACTGATTTTTGGGTGCAACAACTTTGGACTAACAGTTGTTTCACATTACTATTATCATTATTTTATTCCCATTATTATCATTATGCTGTTACCATATTATTATTATACTGCTATTAGTATGCATTGAAAAAAAAGTTTCCTTTTAGTTACTAGTTCAGAAAAGACCAAAAACGAAATTGTTTCTAATCGGATTTTTGAGTGAACAACTTTGGACTAGCAGTTGTTTCACATTATTGTTATAATTATTCTACTATTTTATTCCCATTATTATTATTATCATTATGCTATTACCACATTATTATCATACTGCTATTAGTATTCATTGAAAAAAAAGTGTTCTTTTAGGTAATAGTACATGAAAGAATGAAAAAGAAACTGTTTCTGCTAGGATTGTTGAGTGCAACAACTTTGGACTAACAATGGTTTCACATTACTGTTATCATTATTTTACCATTTTATTACAATTCTTATTTTTATCATTATTATATTAAAGCATTATTATCATACTGCTATTGTTTTGCATTGAAACAAAAAGTTTCCTTTTAGATACTAGTTAAGAAAAGACTAAAAACTAAACTGTCTCTGATCTGATTGTTGAGTGCGACAACTTTGGGCTAACAGTTGTTTCAAATTACTGTTATCATTATTTGATTCACATTATTATTATTATCATTATGATATTACCACATTATTATTATACTGCTATTAGTATGCATTGAAAAAAATTCCTTTTAGTTACTAGTTCAGAAAAGACTAAAAACGAAATTGTTTCTAAACTGATTTTTGGGTGCAACAACTTTGGACTAACAGTTGTTTCACATTAATATTATCATTATTTCATCATTTTATTACCATTCATATTATTACAGTTATTATGTTACAACATTATTATCATACTGATATAGGTATTAATTGAAAAAAGTTTCATTTTATATAATAGTACAGGAAAGACTAAAAACGAAATTGTTTATGATAGGATATTTTGGTGCAACAACTTTGGACTAACAGCTGTTTCACATTACTATTATCATTAGGCTATTTTATTATTTTATTCCCATTATTATTATTATCATTTTGCTATTACCGGATTATTATCATACTTATATTTTAATTCATCTAAAAAAAAGTTTCCTTTTAGTTACTAGTAAAGGAAAGACTAAAAACGAAATTGTTTCTGATCGGATTTTGGGAGCAACAAATTTGTACTAGCAGTTGTTTCACATTACTGTTATCATTATTTGATTCCCATTATTATTATTATAGTTATGCTATTACCACATTATTATTATACTTCTATAAGTATGCATTGAAAAAAAAGTTTACTTTTATTTACTAGTTCAGAAAAGACCAAAAAGGAAATTGTTTCTAAACGGATTTTTGGGTGCAACAACTTTGGACTAACAGTTGTTTCACATTACTATTATCATTATTTTTTTATTTTATTCCCATTATTATTATTATCATTATGCTGTTACCACATTATTGTCATTATTATATGGTTATTCATTGAAAAAAAAGTTTCCTTTTAGATAATAGTAAAAGAAAGACTGAAAACGAAATAGTATCTGATAGGATTTTGGTAGCGACAAATTTGTAATAGCAGCTGTTTCACATTATTGTTATAAATATTTGATTAAAATAATTATTATTATCGTTATGCTGTTAACATATTATAGTTATACTGATATTAGTATGAATTGAAAAAAGTTTCCTTTTAGTTACTAGTTCAGGAAAGACCAAAAAAGAAACTGTTTCTAAACGGATTGTTGGGAGCAACAACTTTGGACTAACAATGGTTTCACATTACTGTTATCATTATTTTATTATTTTATTCCCATTATTATTTTTATCATTTTGATATTAACAAAATATTATCATACTGCTATTAGTATTAATTGAAAAAAAAAAGTTTCCTTTTAGTTACTAGTTCAGAAAAGACCAAAAACGAAATTGTTTCTAAACTGATTTTTGGGTGAACAACTTTGGACTAACAGTTGTTTCACATTACTGTTATCATTATTTTATTATTTTATTCCCATTATTATTATTATCGTTATGCTATTACCACATTATTATTATAATGCTATTAGTATGCATTGAAAAAAAAGTTTCCTTTTAGGTACTAGTTAAGAAAAGACCAAAAAAAAAATTGTTTCTAATCTGATTGTTGGGAGCAACAACTTTGGACTAACAGTTGTTTCACATTACTGTTATCATTATTTTACCATTTTATTACAATTCATATTATTATCATTTTTATATTAAAGAATTATTATCATAATGCTATAAGTATGAATTGAAAAAAAAGTGTCATATTATTTACTAGTAAAGGAAATACCAAAAACGAAATTTTTTCTAAAATGATTTTTGGGTGCAACAACTTTGGACTAACATTGGTTTCACATTACTTTTTTATAATGAAAGCTACTCAATATAAACAGTCAGTGATTAGTTGGCGAAAATTAAAATACCAATCAGAAATAAGCTTACATTCCTACACATTTAAGCAAACCAGTGTGATAGATATACTTAGCCAGTGTGAAACCACTTTAAGGTTAAAAATTAATTTGGCAGGATGATTGCAAATTATCCCTAGTTCTTGAACAAAGTCTAAAAGGGCAGACACATGTAACCTTCTTAAGGACAAGTTTTGGTAGCTAAGTTGGCAAATGATAGCAGTACAAAAACAGTGCCCATTGCGCAAGATTTTCAAAACTAAACATCATGGAAACTAATAATCAACATCAGTTTATCAAAAGGTGAATGATGGATCTCAACCTAGTTCTTTTGATTTTCTAACTGAAGAAAAGGTAACAAATGAGGATTGAAACATTGAAACAACTCAGGAAGAATTTTTTTGATGATCATGATGAAATCTGCTGCCATTTCTGTAAATCAGCACTGAAGACTATGAAATTTTTAAGATCAAGTTGCTGTCATTTCTTTCCAATTTGGTAAACTGCTACCAAAAAAATATATATGCCTGGCCCTTAATCCCAGAAAATTTTTTATTAAAATGTGACTTTCATAAACAACGACAGACGGTCCCTAGTCTTAAACATGGTGTACATGGTTTTAGATAGTTGGAACTGGACTAGCTTAGTGAGGATGGGCTGACTGCAATTTAGTAAAACTTGTTTTTAACAATTAAACTTGGATAAAAGTTACTCTTATATCCAAACCATTCTAAATAAAACTATTCTGCTTCAAAACACTAGCTATAGACTGAATGTATCCTTGACAGAGTGTATCTATAATAAGGACTATGAGCGCATTTTTAAACTGTTAGCATTTGTAACATCATGCATGATTGCTGTGCTTACGCATCTAGTGCTTGTATATGCTTGCAGTTATTTATTATGCTTGTGGTCTCACGCTTGCAGTTGCTTATTATCCTTTTGTTCTAGATGCCTGGGTTTAAATGAACTAATAATCTGGTAGAATGCTACATAGTGTCAGAAGATGGAAACAAAGCCACCAAGTATTGATTAGGATTCAGCTACCCTCAGCATGGGCGCCCATAAGGGGGGGCAGGGGTGCGGCCGCCCCCCTGGCTGAATTACGTTGCCTTACATTTTTGTTTTGAGATTTCTATTATATATAGCATTGGAAGTGCCAATTAGATCAGGTAAATAAGACATTTGCTTCCCAAGAGATCGTCAAAAGCTGAAAAAGTTTAAATATGTTTTGGGGATCTCAAATAAGAGCCCTGTAAGTTTGAGGCAAATTCGGACTTCTGCTAAAGTTTTAAAGGTCAAAAAATGCGGTACCTAGGTTACGTATTTAGTATATGCTATTATCTACCCCCAGCCCCAACCCTCCTAATGTGCAAATATATAGCCCAAATTTGTTTCTAAACTATTATATATTCATCCTATTTTGTTTTATTTCATTAGCATTAACCAAACTGGACTTTTTAGAAAGGCCGACATAATCGGAAAGCACCGATCTTTTTTCCACGAATTCTTACCGTTTAAATTTTGTTTCATTCGATGTGTAAAAATTAAGTTCTTTATTATCTGAGAGTTGTATTTGTCATGCCACCTTCTCCCCTCAAACGTATTCCCCTTCCCTCACAATTATGATTCTGGTTCGTCACCCGCGTAATATTTTCGGTATGCTTAACATTTTAAATTGCAGTTTAGGATCTTTTAAGTCTTGGGAATCTGTTAGATAGGCGAAGAAAATTTACGGAAAAGATATTTTGCTCAAATTAGGGACAGCCTAGTAAATTTGTTTAAATATTCAGGCATATCTTTACAACTTCTAATGTTTGAACAATTAGTAACCCTGTATGAAGGCTCTTGAGATAGAAACAATAGAATTTAAAAATGTTTTATAATTGAATTTCTTCTTAGGAACTCTCCCTAAATACAACCAGTATAGGTATTAGCTAGAAAACACGCGAGAGGTGAAGTTTGGTTAATGCTAATGAAGTAAATCAAAATATGATGAAAATACAATAGCTTAGAAACAAATTTGGGCTATATATTTGCACATAGGAGGGGTGGGGCTGGTGGTAAAGCATAGTATAAATCAAATACATAACCTAACCTAGGTACCTTTTTTTGCCCCACAACCCCAACAAACTAAAGTTTAAATATTGTTCACGGAGTGAGAAACCCCTTTTTGCCTAGAGCGCCCAAGGAATTCTCTTGATAAAGAAGCTGCTTAACTAGTTTGTTGTATCATGTTCATACAATTTCTCGTGTGTTTTCTGGCTAATGGGTAAGTACCATACAATCTTCGAACCGTAAATATCAAAAAAGTTTTTTATCATCTGAAAATAGGCCTAAGGAGCAACATTAAAACGAACAAGAATTATTACATATATGAGGACAAGGGGGGTTGTCGTTGTCTCATCTTTAAAACCACGTTATTTACGCTACAGTTTGAATTTTGTCCCTATTCTGTTAGAACGATTCCTGAAACACAACTGTTATTCTATTAGAACAGTAAGAAGCTTTTTTAAAAGTACTAAGAAATCTTAGCGTGAATAGTCAGGTGTTTAAAGGTTTCATTCGTTTTGAGTTTTAATGCTGCTCCTTAATTTCAGGTGAAAAAACTATTTTTTTTTTACTTAATTCCTGGTATTTTAATGTACGCTTGCCGAAGAATATTCATTGATTCGCAGAAATCGTTGCAGATGTTATTGAAAGCCCTGATGGCTTTGATTAATAGCACCTACATTACTTATTTGCTAGTTTGTTGTTTTCTATAAAATTCGTTCCATTTAAATCAAAATCATTCCTTGCTCAAACAAAACCCTAACTCCAAATTACTAATGAGGCAGTTCTAGTAGATATTTTTCTTTTTTTCTTATAAAAATGGATATCTGGAAGTTTTTTGAATAAAAAAATATATAAAATTCTAAGTTTTAGGAAACCTTGCCACCAGAAAATGAAAAAGATCTGCAGTTGCTTGATTTCGATGTCTCGTCATCAACAGCCAAAGAAACTGTAATGGAACTTCAAGAAGATTTGTTGAGTTTCAGTAATCCTTACAGTCCAAAAACACGAATGTTATTGACAGTGCGGTTGAAATTGTTGATTTAGTGAGCTTTTTGGAAAAGCCATGTATTTCTGATTGTAAAAAAATACGAATTGTTGACAAAGCCGAGTGTAAACTGTTAATATCATTATTTCAAGAAAGATGTTTCTATTATTGGTTAGGATGCCTATAAATTTAAGGAAAGCTGGTTGTATGCTTATCCATGGTTAGTGTATTCAACTTCATTAAAAGGCGGGCTTTGTAAATATTGTGTGTTATTCAAGCCAGCCTCGAAGAGAGGCATTTTTGGTTCTTTCGTGATCAAAGCTCACAAGGACTTCAAAAATTTTCATGAAGACGCACGGAATCATGCCAAATCCAAGTGGCACCACGAAGCTGTAATTGATGCTAATAACTTCTGTGATTCAATGACGATGAAGAAAAAAGACATCAAAGAACAACTGGATTCTGCTATATCTGATCTTATACAGATAAACCGAAGCAAACTTACATCAATTTTAAAAGTAATTATATTTTGTGGTACTCATGACATTTCTCTTAGTGGAAATCATTCAAATGGTGGAAACTTTAAACAACTACTTCGTTTTCGCTTTGAAGCAGGAGATCAAGTCCTTAAAGACCACATAACGACACATTCAGGAAAAGCTAAATATACATCTCAGAGAGTCCAAAATGAGCTGATAAATATTTGTGGGACTATACTACAAGATACAATAGTCAAAGAAGTAAATGATAGCCAAGCATTCTCTTTGCTAGTATATGAGACTGCTGATATTAGTGGGAATGAGCAGATGTCAGTAGGGGTACGTTACATAAAAACGGATTCAAACGTTGGATGGGTGATCAAAGAAGAATTTATGGGGTTTACCGAACTTGAAAAATTAGATGCAGGAAGTATTGCTGATGCAATATTGCATTTCACAGACAAGACAGGACTAGACATGACAAAGCTAATTGGTGTAGGATTTGATGGATGTTCAACTATGGCTAGAAAAGATACTGGAGTTCAACGAAGAATCAGGGAAAAATATTCAAAAGCTGTGTATTTTCACTGTGCCTCTCATAGATTAAATTTAGTTGTCAATGACCTCAATATTGTACCAGAAACTAGAAACACAATAGGCACAATAAAAAAAAGTGATCCGATTCTTCAGGGAGAGCACTCTTAGAAGGAAAAAAATCCCAAAAATTCCTATTCTGTGTGGAACAAGGTGGCCTGAGAAGTACAGATGCATACGCAACTTTTCAAACAATTTTATTGCCATCAAGGAAGCTTTGGGTCAACTTTCCACTAACAATGAGGCGAACCAAGAAACGCGTTCACAAGCTTTTCAGTTGGATATTGCAACATCATCAGTAGTTTCTATCGTATGTCTAAAAATCATTTCCAGATACTCTTCATACCTTGAGCCAGTTGTAAACAAAATGCAGTCCGTCGATTTTGACCTACATGTTGTATATATGCACGTAAAAGAGAAATTGCTATAGGTTTTTCAAAAGCACAGAGTAGAAGCAGTCACGGAATTTTAAGGAATTTTCACGGAATTACAAGATACCTGTGATTTACTGGAAATTAAAATCAAAACACCTAGGACAATCGCAAGACAAACTCATTGCTCAAACATTTCTATGACTAATCCAATAGATTACTATAGGTTAGCTGTTTTTATTCCTTATTTGGACTCGTTAATTGTGTCACTTGAATCGAGATTCAATGACCACAACAAAACCCCGTCCAAAGGAATTCTTATTCATCCCAACATTTTAAAAAACACGGAGAAGGATACATTTGTTAATGCTATGAAAGATCTATTTAAGTTCTATGATTATAAAAATTTAGAAATGGAAGCAAGAACGTGGTACGATGTGTGAAATAACAAAGACTGTGGTGAGGAAGTAAAGCTCGTAGATCTCTTCTCTGAAACTTCATTTTCCCCTTCAATTATGAGAGCCCTTGTTAACTATCTAACCATCCCACCAACAACATGTACTGTGAAGAGATCCTTTAGAATCCTGGGGCGAGTTAAAACATGGCTTAGGAGTACTATGAGTGAAGAACGCCTATCAAGTTTGAGCTTAATAAGCATTCACAGATGTAGAGTACAAGAGCTCAATTTGGAAGAGGTGGCTATAGACAAATTTTCCAAACAGAAGCGAAATCTACAATTTGCTTTTTCTGAAAATTTATAATTTTGTGATTTTAAGATCCTGTGTAAGTTTCTTTTCATGAGTTAATTCAATTTTTTTGAGATTTGGATAAATCAAAATCTTAAATCCGTTTTATTTTTTGAATTTTTAATGATTAAAAATTTGTGATTATGTTCCAAACTCCAGTTTCACTCATTTCACTTTCATGTGGTTCATTTCATTTCACTCATATGGTTCACAACAGAGAATTTCGCTAAGAGGGCAAATGTGATCTTTAGCAGAAACCACCAATGTTGGCAAAATTTACTTCCACCATTGTGTTTTTTGTTTCTGTTTTTATATGTTTTGAAAGCAAGGCCAATATTAAAATTACATTTTACATTTTAAAAGGGAAAACTGTGTGCTTGTACAACAAATTGCTCTCTAATGAAATTGGAAGAATATATCTATATTCAAGGATATAAAGTATTTTTTAGTATTTTGCCCCCCCTAAAATTCAGCCTATGGGCGCCCATGACCCTCAGTAATAAATGGAAACGCTTTGAGCAACATGTAAAACGCATGTTTATAGGGCCTACTGTCTGGAAAAACACAGGAAAGCAAGTGTGCCTACCTTCTCATTGGGCAGGAGAAAAAGGGCGCCGGATATTCAACACTTTTTCATTCACTGCTGAAGAAACAAACAACTTAAGATACTTACCTACAGAAACTCCGTGAATATGCTGCACCCATCACCAACAGTGTGTTTGCCTGATACACAATTCAAAGACGTGACCAACATGAAGGAGAAAGCATTGAGAAATACATCAGAGATCTGAAAATCTTGGTAAAAGGTTGCAACTATTCTAGTGCTGATGAAATGGTTTGAGACAAGATAGTCAGCGGCATCAGAGACCCAGAAATGAGAGAAAGACTTCTTCTGGAAGGTGACACCCTAACTTTGGTAATAGCTGTTAATAAATGTTGTTCCTACCAAACAACCCAGGCACAGATAAGAACATTTGAAAAACAAGGACCACATCAAATAAAGAAAGAGATTGATGCTATCCAGAAGTACATACATCCAGTTAGGAAATACGAAGATGCACCAGCATAATCTAGAAAAACTAAAGAGTGTTATTTCTGTGGAGGTACATTCTCACCTAGCCGCATTTGTCCTGCAAAGGGCAAAACCTGCACAAAGTGCAAAAAGCTAAATCACTTTACACATGTGTGCAAAAGTAACAAATCATTTAAAACTGTGACTGAATACAAGGAGAGCCCAACTGACAACAGTGATGAAGATGACAATGTCTTCCTATATACCATAGAAAACAAAACTAAAAAAGACAGGGATGAGGCCCTACCTGTGAAATTCAAAGTTGACACAGGAGCACAAGCAAACATTTTACCTGCCAAATATTTTGATGCCTTAACACATGCGCCATCACTGAAACAAAGTACTCAGAAACTCACCGGCTACTGTGGATCCAAGATTCATGTCAGAGGTTTATGCCAGCTGAACTGCAAGCACAAATCAAGCAAAGCTGAAACCTTACCATTTTTATTGTTGAAACTGACTCAGTGCCAATTCTTGGATTCAGGTCAGGCATTGATCTGAACATAGTGAAACTTTTCCTGAATATCAGTAATGTTGAGGAAAACACTTGCAACAACATGCATGTATTTGACAGGACAAAAGTGGATAACATAGTCACCAACTACACAGACGTTTTCCAAAGAATAGGAAAACTACATGGAGTGTCATTTGCACCTGAAAGACAACGCAGTCCCTACAGCACACCCAGCAAGAATAATCCCATCATCACCTCGAGGAAAACTAGAAGCAGAACTTAATTGCATGGAAGAACAAGGTATAATTGAAAAATCTCCGAACCAACTGACTGGGTTAATTCAATGGTCGCTGTAGGAAAAAAGAATGGCAGTCTACAAATATGTATCGACCTTATTGACTTAAATAAGTCAATCCAAAGACCATTCTAACCTATTCCATCCCTGGAGGATGTCAAATCAAAACTCCACAGAGTAAAGTATTTGAGCAAGTTGGATTCAAGATAGAGATTAGTTACTAGTCTTAGATGATGAATCTGCAGATCTAACCACATTTAACGCCATCTTTAGCAGATGCATTGCAGATGCATGGCAGGGCAGATCCGTTTTTTTCCAAACAAATGCCATTTGGCATCTTATCTGCCCAGGATGAGTTCAAAAGAAGAATTGAAGAGGCTTTTGAGGGACTAGACCGTTTTGCTGTCATCATTGATAATCTTCTAGTTTTTGGGGCAACCATTGAGGAGCATAATAGGTGATTGGCAGCTATACTAGAGAGAGCAAGAGAAAAGGGCATCAGATTCAAGAAAGAGAAATGTCACTTTAGTGAGACAAGTGTGCCCTACTTCAGACATGTTATTAGTGAACAAGGAATGCAGCCAGATCTTGACAAATTCAAAGCCATCAACAACGTGTGCACGATAAAAAAACAAGAAGAACTTGCAACCATGTTGGGAATGTTAAACTACTTTGCAAAATACATTCTAAACCTATCAACACAGAACAAAATCCTAAACGACCTCAGCAAATCTACAAAATTCACTTGGGCCAAGGAACACAACAAAGCCTTGAAAAATATCAAAGATTCAATTGTCTCAAGCTTAGCATACTTTGACCACTCATGCAAGTCAATCGGTCTCACTGTGGATGCTTTGCCACATGGCCTAGGAGCATATATCTCACCATATGGTAATGTCATTGCATATGTATCATGTTATCTCAGCAAAGCTGAACAGAAATACTCACAACTGGAAAAGGAGCTATATGCAATAAAATTTGGTTGCAAGCACTTCCACCACTTCATATATGGCAGACATTTACAAGTAACAACGCACCACCATCCACCTGAGACTATCCTTTGATGTACACTTCGAAAAGCCCCTGCCAGAGCCAAGCAAATGATGCTACAGATTCAACCCTATGATCTAGAGTTTGTCTACACCCCAGAGACAGAAATCACAGTTACAGACACGCTATCAAGGCCGCACCTCCCTAATGTTGACAAGAAGCTCCATAGAGAAATCAAAGTGTATGTCGACCAGATTGCACGTGTTCTTCCTGTTAGTGATGGAAGACTTGAGGAAATACAACTTTGCACCAAGGTAGATGAACACCTGATCGGTCTCAAGGAAGCCATCCAAGGCGGGTGGCCCAGTGCTCAAAAACAATGTGCTACAAATCTTCTTCCAAACTGGAGCCTACAGCACGAATTATCACACATGAATGGCATCATATTCAAGGGCTACAGAATTGTTATTCCCCTAGGATGCAACCCAACATCCCCAAACAGCTCCACATCTCACACCTTGGCATGGAAAAGACAAAACAAAGCGCCAGGATGCTTGTTTACTGGCCAAAAATGAACAGTGACATTGAAGCCCAAATCACAAACTGTCTCTTATAAACTCAGAGATTCCATTAGCACCATGGCAGCATGCAGCCGCAGACATTTTTGGTGCGCAAAAAAAGTGACATTAGTTACTTAAGGACACAAAAAGTCACAACTTAGAAGCCGTCAGATCATAGACAGATAGATTACAAGGATCCCAATTACTGCTGTAGGATCATCAGTAGCCTGTGAGAGCCCGAAAAGCTGAAATCCTTATCGTTTTCCTGAACTGACTTTATTTACTTATACAAAACGATAACTTCGATAAATGTGACGACTTTGATTATGGTAATAGGAACGAAAACTGAACTTCGGTAAAGAAAAAACTTCAGTTATTGTAAAACAAGCATCCGCCCCGACATAAGCAATCACAGGATATTATGTCATCACTTCTTTGACTTTTGCGAAAGGCGATCAATTAGTTCGGATTTCCTCTTCAGAACAAGTAACTCAACCGATTCAGCATCACCTGCCCTTTCCCTTTTTTTAGAGCGAGCTTTTAATGCTGCTTCCAGCATACTTTGAGCAAGACCAATGTTCAGGAAGTCCTTCTCTTCCACAGCTTTCTTCAACAAGTTCCCCTGCCTCTCTCAGAAGGGTATCACCTATTTCCTTCTTCTGCTTAACCATCTTTTTTTTTACAATGTCTGACTCTAGGTCCGCTATTTTTTGCTTCTTCTATGCCATCTCCTGGATTTCTTGTTCATCACCTTTCTTCTTAGCTTCAAGCTTCTCTCTTTGTGATTTTTCCTGTCTTTGCTCAAAAAGGTATAATTCATAGCTGGATCTAGCTAATCTAGCCAGACAAAGCAGCTTCTTTGTGATTAGCACGCGCTCTGTTCTGTTCTCATAGTTGTGGAGCATATCCGCAACAAAAACCTTAGCATTCAGTCTCCGCTCTTCTGTACACACTTCAAAGCTGGTCATCAGCAGAGCTGAACAAGAAAATCATCTCTCTATATCTGCACTTCCATGACAGAGCAACAGAGCTGCCTGGACGATCTGACCTAAGGCCTGATATTTAGTTTCACCAGAGGGTGTCTTCAGTTCCAGAATCTTTTGCCAATAGCTGTCGATTCGAGTACTCTCCGTGGGTGGCGGCAAAGGATCTGACTGTATTAAGAATCATTCTCCCTGGACTTGCTCGATGTCCGTCTCAAATGGAAGTTCTCTCGCGATGTGGACGCTATCACTGCAACTCGTACTTTGGTAATCTGGACAGGGAGGCCTTAGGCAGGCGAGGCTTCGGCAAAACTCGTTGTTCCCATGGCATTTTGTCAGCAGTTACTATACAGCAGCTTTCATATGCTTCCTGATTCTAAGAAAAAAAATCTCCTGTGTTTCAGAATAACTTTCGAAGAATCCAGGGCAGCCAGGACCCTTTCATTACACAAGGGTTGCTGTAGGTAAACATATGCAGTACTATCTAAGCCTTCAAAACCCCCGATGATCCGGAGATTGACATCATCAGCCAGCACAATCTGCCCCAAAAGAACTGTGCATAAACATCTCAGCTCAAAGTGTACCACATGAATTTACGGCTCTTGCTGTTGAAATACACCAGTAAAAGCAGTGAAAGTTGCTGCAGATCTTACAAGAACTTAATTTCAACTTTCATTGTTTGCTTTTTTAGCCAACTTATAATTTTCAAATAGTTTGCATTTGACATCAGGTACTTCAGACTATTTTTCTTTGGCACGAATTCCAGGAAATATTCTATCAATGCAGGCCTGTGTTCGATCAAGCGGCATGCTACTTCCCCTATGGTGAGCCATCTCGTGGGGACGTGCTTCACAAACTTATGCTGAGGTACTTTAACTTTCCGTTAGCATTGGATGAAATTGTCAGAACGAGCTGGTCATCTGCTGAAAAAGTGGTAGACAGTAATGATCATATCAGAGCACTCCTCCCCGAGTTCTTGTATTCCTTTCAGGAATGCATTATGCACTGCATGAATGTTTCAGGTTCCAATATTCAATAGGCATTTGAATACCTTTTTCTCTTTTCTGAGTCTACAATTAACAACACTTTCTTACTGACTGCTGGGCAATCACTTGCAAGCATTAGCAATCTCTCAAGTCTCTCAAGAAAGTTTTCATCTTAAATACTCTGCAAGATTTTCTTACTCAGATCTTCACTGCTTGCCTGTCCCACATAATATGTCCAAAGATGCTGAGTAACCACCTATTTCGTCTCTTTTGACCAGCATCAAACTCTTATTTGGAGCTCCTTTACCTCACCATCGTTCGTTGCTTCATCATATTCCAGCACAAATTCAGATTTCTGGATGTCTTCAACTAGAATTTCTCAAAACTAAGCATAAATAGCCTCCATCAACAAGTTTGTCATTTTTTAGCATTTAACAAGAAGCCTTCTGGTACAGCATCAAGGAATATTGTTCAGAACACAAAGGCAATATGATCAAATGAAGCTGCAGCTAAAGAACAAGCAATGGTCTTTAAAACCCAAACTATCTCTGCCCTTGATGCTGCATCTCGCTTGCAGAGCATTTCCAGATCCTTTTGTGGTACCCTATCGCCACTCGTTGAGTTTGGGTGGTTTCCAGCTGGAGCTAATGCAGAAAGTCTCAAGTCACGTCCTCAAATCTATGGGCATACATGCCTTTTGCAGGAAATGGTCTAAAATCAAAGAAACTGGCTACTGAAAACACAAAGAAGGAATCTCGGCCTAACTGTCCATTCGCTAAGCAACCACGCAAGAATGGATGCTATGTGAACCAACAGCCTAAAAATAACCATAGGCAGTTATGGTACAGTAGAATTAATTCAATCAATCATTTTATCTGCAAGAGCCTAAATCTTAACACACAAACACTAACCACGTTTATCACAGCCATAGACATTGTGCGTCTTGAAATACAGTCCAAACTATCAAAAAAGGCTTACCTTTTTTTTAGTCAAGAGTCAACTATTACATACTGTTTTACCAAAACAATTAGGTCCAAAACATCAAAAAAAGTGACTTTAGTGACAAAATGACAGAAATAGTGACAAAAGTGACAGATCCCCAAAAAAAGTGACAAAAAATTACTACAGCCAATCCCTAATCCAAGGAAGTCATCAGCAAACTCAAAACACATTTTGCCCAACATGGCATTCCTCATACAATCATGTCAGACAATGGAACACAACACACATACATCCTCAGAGTTTAAACAATTTGTAGTAGACTGGGGAATAAAACACAAGACATCCAGCCCTATCTACGCTCACTCCAACAGGTTGGTAGAAAAGGATGTTCCAACATAAAAGAACATCTTCACCAAGGCAACTGAAACTGGAGATGACCCATACCTGGGTCTCCTGGAATTCACCCATAGACAGCTATGCTGCTCCTGTGCAGCTACTGATGACCTGTCATTTATGCTACACCTTACCTTGCACAGAAAAACAATTGCAGAAACAGGTTGTTCCAACCAACAAATACCTGTTGAAGATAAAAGAGGCACAATCTAGACAAAAATTGCAGTATGACCAACATGCCAGGTCTCAGCCCAGACTCCACTCAGGTGACACTGCGACTTACCAGAAACAAACAGATAGTCAGTGGAGCACTGCCACCATCATAACGCCAGCAACTCGCCCCAGATTGTTCCATATCACAACCGAAACCAGAATCATCCTAGAGGAATTGGAAGCACATATCAAATCCCTTGCCATCACCTCCCGTACAAAGCAGGCAGTACAGTGGGCAGGACACTGCCACTTCACCAGAAAGCAATCCAATATCTGACTTAACTTGTAAAGATGAGACACTGTCTACTGCATCATCCAACATCAACTCACCCAACACAGTAACCCTGCCCTAAACTGCCAATGGTCCAAACCCAATCAAAGATAGTGTACCAGCAGAGACACCAGTGACCCAAACCAGATACGGAAGGCAAATTAAGCCGCAAACCAAACTGAACTTGTGACCTTACCCAACTCTCAAAAGAAGAGAAGTGGTATGTATAGAGTGCATATATTGCCTGGTGAGGAATGAGCCAAGTGACTTCTCCCAGAAATGTTTGCTAGCAGTACCACATGCATAGCCCTTAGTGTTCTTGTCTATGTTGTAGAGGTCCAGAAGAAGCAAGCCGAGCGCCTTCTCTTGTGGATGTTAGTAACAGTACAAGCTGTTCCTCCTCCACTGACTGTAAGCAACCTTAATCTTCTATTATAGAAGAAGGAAGATGTAACATCATTGCTGTGATTGCTGTGATTATGCTGCTAGTGCTTGTATATACTTGCAGTGGCTTATTATGCTTTTGTTCTAGATGCCTGGGTTTATATAAACTAATAATCTGGTAGAATGCTACAATATTGTAGCATTAAAAATTAAATTATAAATTCACTAAAAAACACCATAACCTCTGTTTTCGAAATTGTTCCTTCTCAAAAAATAATAATAATAGTGAATCAATATTAATGAAATAGCGTATACTCTACGCAAAGTTAAACCATACATTTACCTGAATGTTCTCATATATAAGAATTATTTTGTCTTAGTGCAGATTCTAATAATTCTAGTTGTAATAACGAAAATTATCTTATTAAAAGACGTATAATGAAAATAGGTTAACAGCGTATTTATATGTTGCTTGCTTACTTATTTATGTTTGCTTATTCGAAAAATATAATGTAAAATTAAGTCGCACAGTAATTATTAACTAAGCCTTTAAGGCATATCATAACCAAAGTAAAGATAAGACTTCCGTAACCATTCTAATCCCAAGATATAATACATAAACAGAAATTCTGTTTTACGTTCACAATTTAGTTTTGTTCGAGCAATGCCATAAGGCAATTTAAAAATTAAATTGATATAATTTAATATAATAAAATAACCTAAGTTAAAAGTCAAAATGACTAAACTACTTTGAAAATAAATAATAATAATAATAAAATAGTAAATAAACGAATTTTGCAAAAATAGGTAAAATTAATAAAAAATTAATTCTAGAAACAAACAATAAGATGAGGCTTAAGAATATCATCATAATCCTCGTTGTTCACGCAGCAGCCCAAGATATTGTAAAACATGGATTAATATTTAAGCATGAAAATTCACGGCTAGCCAGCCATAATGCATGGAATTTTTTATGAAATTGGACCCCAAACCCTTTGAAACCTTGTTTTAACAAGTAACAAGACTAGAGAAAAATACGAATGAACTCAAGGAATCGATATTTCAATTCCTAAGGTCGGATAAAGAATTACAGGCCAGTAAAATAATGCATAGTAAAGATAATAAAGAGTTTCCAATTCCAGTTATCCCCAAACTAAAATCAAAATTTATAATAGATGACTTTGATAGAAAATGGCGGAAATTGACATGGCACTTGGAACGAGCACCAAGGAAGATAGAAGGAAAAGATCAGCAAATAATATTGAATACTTGTCGAGAGACTTTATTACAATAAAATCCATTGAAACCCCTAAATTACTGACTACAAGGAAAGGAAAACCTTATGATGGAAATTACGCAATGATAAACGAACTACCAAGCCTATGGACTTTTCTCAAAGAATTATGGCAAAGTCATGCTGAGAAAAACGTCACGAAACGTACATCGTCCAAACTAAGAGAGGAAAATGACAACAGACAAGATACTAACCTAAGGGAATTAGACAAATCAAGAAACAAGTTCTCAAGTACCCAACAAGATCATGAATATGCATATACTACAGAAAGAAAAGAAAAAAAAATATCACAACAACCAAACCTACGTAGGAGACCCCAACCAAAGAGATACAATCTTCAATATTGGAAACCACGGCAAACCCAGTGCCAGAATTGATCGCACTTAGCAAAGAATCACCTGGAAATTTAACTATATTAACTCATCTAAAACCCACGACATTTACAAAATGGACTTGGTCAACAGAGCCCACGTTTACGCACACCCATCCTATTGGCAAATTCCTTATAAACGCAAGGGCAAGAATCCCGGTAAGACATACCGAAATACAAACGGTAAAAGTACAAGGGCTTAAGCCAGAAGAAAAGAAAAATAATTATAAAAAAGAGGAAGAAGATAATTACGTACATAAGAAATGTTGGACAATAGACGGTAAACGTACTTGTGCTAGACTAGCCATGACTGACGAGCCGATAAAAGAAGGTATCGAACCATTACCTAATCTAAATGAGAAAAATGCCCAAAAAGTGTCAACTCATCAAGCCTTCTTAATATTATACAGACAAAGACTACAAGCCTTATTTGAACTATTTAATACGGAAATACAAAAAATAAAACAAAGTACCACGAGGATTTTTGAAGTATTCTTTTGAAGAAATAAATACCGTAGGTCTACAAGCCTAATTCCCATCATCGGAGAACTCGCTTCCCGCTTTTTTGGTTTGACAACGGAGGAAGACTTAAACATCCTGAGGGAAAATGTAAAAAAAGTTGAATAATGCCATGAACGTAACATTACACGTCCAGAAGATACAAGCCAGTATAGCAAATTACTAGAGAGATAAAGTTGAAATGACATCTAAGAAAATCTCAAAAACTGTAAACGTAATGAATTATTTAAAAAACGAAGTGGATCACGTGGTGACAGCCGTGAGCCTTACCATGGTATCACTCGATTTAATAACAATGTCATTACTAAACCTAGCAACGGACGTTAGTAAGTTCGAATTCGCATAATTTGCCCTCACGGGAGGAATCTTGTTATACGACCTGGTAGACCCTTCTAACCTGAAAAGTATTTTAGATGAAATAAAAACACACCTAACGTTTGGTTTACATTTACCCATAGAGCCAGAAGTATCAAATTTATTTCTTTACTATACGAAATTAAAAGTCCACATCACGGAAATAAATGAGCAATTATTCGCAGTAGTAACGATTCCTTTGATAAACCAACAATCCATATACGACTTGTACAAATTTCGACCTTCCCTGCTGATATAAAGAAGACAAATTCCTTTATGATTGTGACACCTAAAGCACAGTATTTACTTGTTGACCAAGATAGAAGAAAATATGCCCTAGCTAATCCACGAGACTTAAAAGAGTGCGTATGATTCAAAAACCTAGTAAGCCAGCTTACATTACCTATTTATAATGTCAAACCTGGATCTTGTATTTTTGCCATATTCTTAAAAGATACAAAACAGGATGAAATACCTAATTCGTGCGAAGTTTCGATAGGAAGTACTGAGCTAGAAATATTCATGCACCTAAGAAATGATCTTTGGCTATTTTGTGTTCCAAGAGAAACTATTGGAACTTTGTCTTGTTATAATAATACTGAAAGAATCGATCCAAGTTCAGGACCGAATTATTATTACAAGATGTGGGTACAATTACCATCAAAAAAGGATGTCGACTTAGAACTAAAGAGTCAAAAGTTCAAACGCCGTTAATAACCACGAGCACAAATATAATAAGTCCTAAAATAACCAATTTGAAGGCAATTTACCTGTCGTACACTATTCCCAATATAGAAAGCGAGGAAATGAAAACCTCAATATGGTCCAAAATAGAAAAAATTAAGGAGCATTATCGCTTACAAAAATAAGAGAAGCATTAGACTCCCAGATTCCCCTATTTACTAAGGAAGACCAGAGATTAACGTACGTGAATAATAAAGATGGATTATTCTCAACCAATTTTTGGTGGAATATACTACTGACCGTACCTTTCGTATTTATAATGTTCTTGATCATGAGAACCTTAATAACTTTTAACAATGAAAGAATTCTGAGACTAAGGAGGAAAAACACAAGGGAAGATCAGGGCAAAACGGCTGAAATACCGAAGTCAAGCCCGGAACCACACGAAAATGTCTAAGCCAAGAAAAAGGGGAAACATTAGAAAACGAGTGGGTATAGAGGTCTCCACTCGTCCTTGCTGTCTAGTTCCCTCATTGTAAGTGTCGCTTACGTAAAACCATGCGGTTACGACGCGGCAATATGCGTTTCTTAAACAGCACGGACGTGCGTGAACAATGAAGGCATAAAATATTTTGTAAACGGAGGCTTCAAACATGATAATGTTGCGTAACTAATGTTTAAATTGTTATTTGAATTCTAATGAAGAATTAAGTTAGTGTTGAAAGAAATTGAAATAAAGTATTTGCGATAGCATATACTAAGGAACATAATAAGAGGAACAACTTAAAGTTACAGGAATTAATCTCTTATATTGTCGCTATTCTATAACAACTTAGAAGAAAATCCTATGTTTTAGGTTTACCAATGGAAATCATATATATTTTAAAACAACATGATAATAATGTCGTTTTTTTAAAATCCATATATGTGTAATAATATTAGTGTATTTGTTTAATATTTTATTGTAGCGCAAAATTCACCATAAATATACCCAATCGTATTACCTATTATGTATTATGACAACTCGTTTTAAAGAACGTGTATTTCTGCCTCGTTATTTTTATTACAGGAATCCGAATGAACTATGGGAAATCATTCATCACAATACACAGTCTAGTGCAGGTAAAAGCTAGTAGCATCTATTTTTCGTCATTTTTGGTCAACCAGCGACAAGTACTCACCATAAATTAAAAGTATAGAAGCTAGAACGAAAATTACTCTTACCTTTTTGATCGTTGTTCCTCGATCACAAACCATATTATGTATCAGGTAAAACTCTAATAAAAATCAGTATCCAGTGCATTATCGAACTATATAAACACATCAATCCTGAGAACCCCATTGACCAGTACAAGATATAAGTACATAAATATCACCCTTGATAATCCTTATGGACCCATGCACCATATAACTGTATAGTTATGATATTTGATGAACCCAAATTATTTATGTGTCGCATATTCACGCGTTGAATCCCTTTCGACTATTTCTCGGAATCCATCCTATCACCTCTATCAAATGCGAAAAGTTCCTATCTCGGTTAACCCTTAAATGTTACGAGATAATTTCTGAAAAATGAACCTGGAAACCAACCACTGAATTACAGAAACCAAAAGTAACCCCAGTGACTAACCCCTCAGTGACAATAAACTCCTCCCACAAGTTAAAGACAATACATTGAAGGAGTCACTAAAGTTTGATGTCAACCCATTCTAAATCCGAATATTAACTGCCCTGTGATTAGCCAAAGAATCATCATGAAAGCTAATAAATACAACCCATGCACAAAAAATTTTAAAAGAGAACTATAATATGTTTTTGCATGGTTGAACAATTTTCCACCAGAAATACATGCTCTGTTTGCTTCAATATAGTCCAGGAATGAAATGCTAAGAAGAGAGTCGATCCATCTATTACCGGCGCGATTCCAGTACTCAATTCCTAAACGAAAATAAACTTCCCAAAGATAGTAGGTGAGAAAGAACTCTATTATCAAAATTCTTCACACCTATACCTGGAAGTATCATTTCCCGTTTGACAATTAGAGAAAACGTTTCGTCCAATATGAACATAACCATGCTCGAATTATTCTGTGAAGAAACTATATTGTAAGTGTTTTAAAAAGTTTTGCACAAGACGAAAATAGTGAAGGACCATAATTTACAACAGAAGGAGTGAGTACACTAAGAGACACGTAAGGTGGTGAAGTAGGTGTGGTTTGCATATGCCACATTTTAATAGTTTGGATAAATTAACAATTTCAATATCTTATCCTCGCTATTACATAACGAACATACCTAATGGAAAAGTTTTAAAATTTACCAGTGAAAGTGGTGACATAGTATTTATATTTTAAATCATTCATATATATATATACATTGCTAATTGCTTAGATAGAGTTATGTGTAGTATTGCAGTATTACTCCATTAATTTACCGTAGATAGAAAGTATAATAATCCCATAAATAGCATTAGATAAAGACTTGCACATTTCAATTAATATGATTATTATTACATTAAAAATATCCTAAAATACTAGTAATATAGCCCCAACCACATAAAACATTTCCCATGATAATGTTTAAAAGGTTGAAGGTGTAGAAGCTATGAGTGTTAGATGTAGAAAAAAAATCTTTAGTGTAGTAGCTAGGCTGTAACCATAGATAATCTTAGTCCGGTGGAGGAACATTAGAAAAGGATATATAATAAAATAAGAAAAGTAATACAGAATCTTTTTTAAGCACTCCCGATTAAGCTTAAATAAAAGTATAAAATAATACAATGTCGATAAAAATCACATAGGACAAATAGTAAATAAATCACGAATATTTCAAAAACCCAAGGGCAAGTAAATCCTAATGACGGGACGTCATTAAATAATGGGAAGGGTAATATGTACCGTGAGTAATATGTGATATATTTAAAATATAAAAAATAAAATTGTTTCCTTCTAAGGATACTTCCGATATGAATGCTTCGCAGCATTCCAGACGATTTGTTTTACAGACTGACAGATGTGAAGTGTGGAAAAACTACTTGTTGAATTGCGGTATTAATCAAGGAAGACGGTTTTGAATTTCGCGAAAATACTTGGCAATAAAAAATCACGAGACAATATCTTATACCAAATTTCAGAGGAATTGTCAAGTCGTCATAGGAGTGTGAATGTCTAATCATCAGAATAATGAAAACAAATTATTTGGCGGTCGGTTAGCATAATGATTTTAGTTTTTAAACATAATGAAACAGTATTGGGCCCTACAGAGAAGTTGGGTCGATGGTGAAATAGTTATTAGGGTGCAGAATCTAGACTCGTGTTATATAGTAATGAAAAAGTGTTTTTAGGGAGACATTATGTTCCTACCATTCTGCGATACACTCTGAAAATTATCAATCTGACTGTATGTATTTTTGAACCGAAGCATTAATTATATATGTACGTTGCTGTATACCTGAAAATATAAGTCTCAATAAACCCATTACTTTTCTATTTCTGTTTGTTCTTATTATATGCCTGTATCTCACTGCAAAGTAGAAAACTAGTTCAAATGTCTCCATTGGCAGCGTTCCCAAGGAATCTGAAAATACTACGAAGTATGTTTACGCTCCTGGATTGACGGCTCCCCAGCCTAATTAATTCCTTACAAGGCAATTCTAACCTATTACTTAATCTATTTTATTTTCTCCCATAGGGAGTGGCACGGTCATTTTTCTACCCCTCCGTTATACTCATTCTTTTCCCCCATTACAAATCGTGCAGCCTTTGGCGGCACAAGCTTCTATCAGCTTGGCGGATTGAGGTAAAACCTAAGTGGTACAAGTCGAGCAATTCCATAACGCCGCAGTTGGTGCAATCCTTGATAATACAGCTTAAATCCTTAATGGCACAAGTGGCACGGTCACTAGTGGTACAGGGCTGACAACCACACAAAATTCCCCCGGTACAATATTGCAGGCACGTACGCAGGAATTTGTTTCGGGGGGGCCCAAGTGGTATCGGGGGGGGCCAAATCCTTCAAACCCATTATTCTGTGAGAAAAATCAGAAAATTAAGGGAGAATGAAAAAAATCGTGAGATTTCGGGGGGGGAGGTCCCGGACCCGGAGCCCCTCCCCCTGCGTTAGTCCCTGCAATATTGTATATGGTTATGTTATCAAATCTAATTGCATGCTCATTGAGAAAATTTAGAAAAATTCAGTGGTGAAACAATCAACTTTCTAAATGCTATAATAAATAATTTTACTGTACTTTAATTGTTGATGTGATAGATAGCTATGACCACTGGGTGTCTTATCCAACAGTTGGTATGTGATGACACTGCATTTTCACCAAGAGTAAATTTGTAGGGGTTGAAAGTATCTAAAGAACACATACTTATTATAAAAAAAAGTAACCCCATTAGATTCCTTAATGGAAGCTCTTTGCAAACATCAAGGTTACTTTTCATGAAATACGCCCCTTCCCTCCCTTTAATAGTCCCAGATATGACCCTAATTGATAAATTTATTTGCTGCTTTTGTCTTTTAATGCAACATGTATTCTTTGTAAATGACTTTATTGTATTCTCAACCAGGTGAAATCTAGTTCTACCTGACAAATTACAAAAGGAAAGATGTGTGAAACTATCAATAAACTTCAAGTTAGGTGACTTCATAGAAGGACAAATTTTAACAAAAATAAATGTAGCATCATTAGACTCCTTATTTTATGCTTTTTGTAAATATTATATTTGTGTTTCTGATAATACATGTTTCCTGATTGTTCCATATTTGGCCCTGATAATAAATTTCTTTGTTGTTTTTCAGCTTGTGATGCATTTTATAATGGGTAGCTGTAGTCTTGACATTCGAAAATCCAGTTTCACTGGAATAATTACAACAGAACTGATGATGAAATATTATTCAAAATGATTTAAAATCTGAATAAGCATGGAAAAAATAAATCATAATCTGATTTCTAAAAGCATAGCATATAAAAATAAGCAATAATGAATATATTTATAGATAACGCATCAAATTACTAAAAATAATGGCAGAGCAAAGAAAACATCCAAAAGAAAACTGAAAAAAAAATCTCAAAACACATCAAAACAAAGGAGTAAAGAAATAAACCAAACATTATATAAAAATAAACAAGCATATGGCTTACTCTGTTTTTTGTTTGAAATAAATATAAACAATACAACTAATAAAACAAGTCTCCAATTACTGTAGAAGTAAATTGTGCCACTGATGGTTATAAGTCCTTTGAACTATGACTGCAAATTTGCTTTCCAACTGCTATCAAAGGTTATGTGATGTTGTAATGTTTCATCAGTATTCTATTTCAAGTAATTCTATTTTGTAATTTGTCAGGCGGAACTAGATTTCACCTGGTTGAAAATACAATAAAGTCATTTACAAAGAATACATGTTGCATTACAAGACAAAAGCAGCAAATAAATTTATCAATTAGGGTCATATCTGGGACTATCAAAGGGAGGGAAGGGGTGTATTTCAAGAAAAATAACCTTGACGTTTGCAAAGAGCTTACATTAAGGAATCTAATGGGGTTACTTTTTTTTAATAAGTATATGTCCTTTAGATATGTTCAACCCCTACAAATTTACTCTTGGTGAAAATGCAGTGTCATCACATACCAACTGTTGGGTAAGACACCCAGTAATCGTAGCTATCTATCACATCAACAATTAAAGCACAGTAAAATTATCTATTATAGCATTCAGAAAGTTGATTGTTTCACCACTGGATTTTTCTAAATTTTCTCTATGAGCATGCAATTAGATTTGATAACGTAACCGTATACAATATTGTAGCATTCTACCAGATTATTAGTTTATTTAAACCCAGGCATCTAGAACAAAAGCATAATAAGCCACTGCAAGTATATACAAGCACTAGCAGCATAATCACAGCAATCATGCATGATGTTACATCTTCCTTCTTCTATAATAGAAGATTAAGGTTGCTTACAGCCAGTGGAGGAGGAACTGCTGGTACTGTTACTAACATCTACAAGAGAAGGCACTTGGCTTGCTTCTCCTGGACCTCTACCACATAGACAAGAACACTAAGGGGCTATGCCTGTGGTACTGCTAGTACAAATATCTGGGAGAAGGCACTTGGCTCATTCCTCACCAGGCAATATATGCACTCTATACATACCACTTCTCTTCTTTTGAGAGTTGGGTAAGGTCACAAGTTCAGTTTGGTTTGTAGCTTAATTTGCCTTCCGTATCTGGTTTGGGTCACTGGTGCCTCTGCTGGTACACTATCTTTGATTGGATTTGGGCTATTGGCAGTACGGGGCAGGGTTACTGTGTTGGGTGAGTTGAAGTTGGATGATGCAGTAGGCAGTGTTTCATCTTTATAAGTTAAGTCAGATATTGGATTGCTTACTGGTAAAGTGGCAGTGTCCTGCCCACTGTACTGTCTGCTTTGTCTGGGGTGTGATGGCAAGGCATTTGATATGTGCTTCCAATTTCTCTAGGATGGTTCTGGTTTCGGTTGTGATATGGAACGATCTGGGGCGAGCTGCTGGCGTTATGATGGTGGCAGTGCTCCACTGACTATCTGGTTGTTTCTGGTAAGCCACAATGTCACCTGAGTGGGGTGTGGGCTGAGACTTGGCATGTTGGTCATACTGCAATTTTTGTCTTGATTTTGCCTCTTTTATCTTCAACAGGTATTTGTTGGTTGGAACAACCTGTTTCTGCAGGTGTTTTTCTGTGCAGGGTAAGGTGTAGCATAAATGACAGGTCATCAGTAGCTGCACAGGAGCAGTATAGCTGTCTATGGGTGAATTCCAGGAGACCCAGGTATGGGTCATCTCCAGTTTCAGTTGCCTTGGTGAAGATGTTCTTTCATGTTTGAACATCCTTTTCTACAAACCTGTTGGACTGAGGGTAGATAGGGCTGGATGTCTTGTGTTTTATACTCCAGTCCTCTACAAATTGTTTAAACTCTGAGGATGTATGTGTGTTGTGTTCCATTGTCTGACATGATTGTTTGAGGAATGCCATGTTGGGCAAAATGTGTTTTGAGCTTGCTGATGACTTCCATTGGATCAGGGATTGGCTGCAGTAACTTTTTGTCACTTTTTTGGGACCTGTCACTTTTGTCACTATTTCTGTCATTTTGTTACTGAAGTCACTTTTTCTGAGGTTTTGGACCTAATTGTTTTGGTAAAACATTATGTTATAGTTGACTGTTGACTAAAAAAGGGTAAGCCTTTTTTGATAGTTTGGACTGTATTTCAAGACGCACAATATCTATGGCTGTGATAAACGAGGTTAGTGTTTGTGTGTTAAAATTTAGGCTCTTGAAAATAAGATGATTGATTGAATTAATTATACTGTACCATAACTGCCTATGCTTCTTTTCAGGCTGTTGGTTCACATAGCATCCATTCTTGCCTGGTTGCTTAGCAAATGGACAGTTAGGCCGAGATTCCTTCTTTATGTTTTCAGTAGCCAGTTTCTTTGATTTTAGACCATTTCCTGCAAAAGGCATGTATGCCCACATATCTGAGGACGTCACTTGAGACTTTCTGCATTAGCTCCAACTGGAAACCCCCCAAACTCAAAAATTGGCGATAGGGTACCACAAAATGAGCTGGAAATGCTCTGCAAGCGAGATGCAGCATCAAGGGCAGAGATAGTTTGGCTTTTAAAGACTATTGATAGTTCTTTAGCTGTGCCTATGTGTTCTGAACAATATTCCGTGATGCTGTACCAGAAGGCTTCTTGTTAAATGCTAAAAATGACATACTTGCTGATGGAGGCTATTTATCCATAGTTTTGAGAAATTCTAGTTGAAGACATCCAGAAATCTGACTTTGTGCTGGAATATTATGAAGCAACGAACGATGGTGAGGTAAAGGAGCTCCAAATAAGAGTTTGATGCTGGTCAAAAGAGAGGAAACAAATGGTTACTCAGCATCTTTGGACGTATTATGTGGGACAGGCAACCAGTGAAGATCTGAGTAAGAAAATCCTGCAGAGTATTTAAGATGAAAAACTTTCTTGAGAGACTTGAGAGATTGCTAATGCTTGCAAGTGATTGCCCAGCGGTCAGTAAGAAAGTGTTGTTAATTGTAGACTCAGAAAAGAGAAAAATGTATTCAAAAGGCCTATTGAATATTGGAACCTGAAATATTCGTGCAATGCATAATGCATTCTTGAAAGGAATACAAGAACTCGGGGAGGAGTGCTCTGATATGATCATTGCTGTCTACCACTTTTTCAGCAGATGACCAGCTCGTTCGGACAATTTCATCCAGTGCTAACGGAAAGTTAAAGTACCTCATCATAAGTTTATGAAGCACGTCCCCACGAGATGGTTCACCATAGGGAAGTAGCAAGCCACTTGATCGAACACAGGCCTGCATTACAATTCGTGCCAAAGAAAAATAGTCTGAAGTACCTGATGTCAAATGCAAAATATTTGAAAATTATAAGTTGGCTAAAAAAGCAAACAATGAAAGTTGAAATTGAGTTCTTGTAAGGTCTGCAGCAACTTTCACTGCTTTTACTGGTGTATTTCAACAACAAGAGCCGTAAATTCATGTGGTACACTTTGAGCTGAGATGTTTATGCACAGTTCTTTTGGGGCAGATGATGGCTGATTATGTCAATCTCCGGATCCTCGGGGTTTCGAAGGCTTAGATAGTACTGCATATGTTTACCTACAGCAACCATGTGTAATGAAAGGGTCCTGGCTGCCCTGGATTCTTCAAAAGTTATTCTGAAACACAGGAATTTTTTTCCTGAGAATCAGGAAGCATATCAAAGCTGCTGTATAGTACCTGCTGACAAAATGCCATGTGAACAACGAGTTTTGCCGAAGCCTTGCCTGCTTAGGGCCTCCCAGTCCTGATTACCAAAGAGCGAGTTGCAGTGATAGCGTCCACATCGCGAGAGAACTTCCATTTGAGACGGACATCAAACAAGTCCAGGGAGAATGATTCTTATTACAGTCAGATCCTGTGCCGCCACCCATGGAGAGTACTCGAATCGACAGCTATTGGCAAAAGATTCTGGAACTGAAGACACCATCTGGTAAAACAAAATATCAGGCCTTAGGTCAGATCGTCCGGGCAGCTCTGTTGCTCTTTCATGGATGTGCAGATGTAGAGATGATTTTCTTGTTCAGCTCTGCTGATAACCAGCTTTCAAGTGTGTACAGAAGAGCGGAAACTGAATGTTAATGTTTTTGTTGCGGATGTGCTCCGTAACTATAAGAACAGACCAGAGCGTGTGCTAATCACAAAGAAGCTGCTTTGTCTGGCTAGATCAGCTAGATCCAGCTATGAACTATACCTTATTGAGCAAAGATAGGAAAAATCAGAAACAGAGAAGCTTGAAGCTGAGAAGAAAGATGATGAACAAGAAATCCAGGAGATGGCACGGAAGAAGCAAAAAATAGCGGACCTAGAGTAAGACATTGTACAAAAAAAAAAGATGGTTAAGCACAAGAAGGAAATAGCTGATACCCTTCTGAGAGAGGCAGGGGAACGGTTGAAGAAAGCTGTGGAAGAGAAGGACTTCTT
The DNA here is from genome assembly GCF_049724085.1 of Artemia sp. Qi Xiang Cuo. Taxonomy (NCBI): domain Eukaryota; kingdom Metazoa; phylum Arthropoda; class Branchiopoda; order Anostraca; family Artemiidae; genus Artemia; species Artemia sp. Qi Xiang Cuo. The sequence continues at coordinate 61,440,717 of NC_142812.1, forward strand.
GAACATTGGTCTTGCTCAAAGTATGCCGGAAGCAGCATTAAAAGCTTGCTCCAAAAAAAGGGAAAGGGCAGATGATGCTGAATCGGTTGAAGTACTTGTTCTGAAGAGGAAATCCGAACTAATTGATCGCCTTTCGCAAAAGTCAAAGAAGTGATGACATAATATCCAGTGATTGCTTATTCCTAGTTGGGGCGGACGCTTGTTCTACAATAACTGAAGTTTTTTCTTTACCGAAGTTCAGTTTTCGTTCCTAGTACCATAATCGAAGTCGTACATTTATCGAAGTTATCGTTTTTTATAAGTAAATAAAATCAGTTCAAGAAAAAGATAAGGATTTCAGCTTCTCGGGCTCTCATAGGCCAGTGATGATCCTACAGCAGTAATTGGGATATGATGCCATTCATGTGTGATAATTCGTGCTGAAGGCTCCAGTAAGGAAGAAGATTTGTAGCACATTGCTTTTGAGCACTGGGCCACCCGGCTTGGATGGCTTCCTTGAGACCAATCAGGTGTTCATCTTCCTTGGTGCAAAGTTGTATTTCTTCAAGTCTTCCATCACTAACAGGAAGAACACGTGCAATCTGGTGGACATACACTTTGATTTCTCTATGGAGCTTCTTGTCAACATCAGGGAGGTGCAGCCTTGATAGCGTGTCTGTAACTGCGATTTCTGTCCCTGGGGTGTAGACAAACTCTAGATCATAGGGTTTAATCTGTAGCATCATTTGCTTGGCTGTGGCAGAGGCTTTTTGAAGTGGATATTATAGGATAGTCTCAGGTGGATGGTGGTCTGTTGTTACTTGTACATGTCTGCCATATATGAAGTGGTGGAAGTGCTTGCAACCAAATTTTATTGCATATAGCTCCTTTTCCAGTTGTGAGTATTTCTGTTCAGCTTTGCTGAGATAACATGATACATATGCAATGACATTACCATATGGTGAGATATATGCTCCTAGGCCATGTGACAAAGCATCCACAGTGAGATTGATTGACTAGCATGAGTGGTCAAAGTATGCTAAGCTTGAAGCTATTGAATCTTTGATATTTTTCAAGGCTTTGTTGTGTTCCTTGGCCCAAGTGAATTTTGTGGAATTGCTGAGGTCGTGTAGGATTTTGTTCTGTGTTGATAGGTTTGGAATGTATTTTGCAAGGTAGTTTAACATTCCCAACATGGTTGCAAGTTCTTCGAGGTTTTTTTTGCGTGCACATGTTGTTGATGGCTTTAAGTTTGTCAAGATCGGGCTGCATTCCTTGTTCACTAATAACATGTCCAAAGTAGGTAACACTTGTCCCTAAACATTTCTGAACAGCTGTCTAGTCCCCAAGCCTCAATTCCTGAACTCACCTGGCTAATCCTGCATCTGGGCGGATCTGCCAAAGATGGTGTTGAATGTGGTTAGATCTGCAGATTCATCATCTAAGACTAGTGACCAATCTGGATCTTGGATCCAACTTGCTCAAATACTTTACTCTGTGGAGTTTTGATTTGAAATCCTCCAGGGAGGGAATAGGGTAGAATGGTATTTGGATTGTCTTATTTAAGTCAACAGGGTCGATACATATTTGTAGACTGCCATTCTTTTTTCCTAGAGCAACCATTGAATTAACCCAGTCAGTTGGTTTGAAGATTTTACAATTATACCTTGTTCTTCCATGCAATTAAGTTCTGCTTCTAGTTTTCCTCGAGGTGATGATGGGATTCTTCTTGCTGGGTGTGCTGTAGGGACTGCGTTGTCCTTCAGGTGCAAATGACACTCTCCGTCTAGCTTTCCTATTCCTTGGAAAACATCTGTGTAGTTGGTGACTATATTATCCACTTTTGTCCTGTCAAATACATGCATGTTGTTGCAAGTGTTTTCCTCAACATTACTGATATTCAGGAAAAGTTTCGCTATGTTCAGATCAATGCCTGACCTGAATCCAGGAATTGGCACTGAGTCAGTTTCAACAATAAAAATGGTAAGGTTTCAGCTTTGCTTGATTTGTGCTTGCAGTTCAGTTGACATAAACCTCTGACATGAATCTTGGATCCACAGTAGCTGGTGAGTTTCTGAGTACTTTGTTTCGGTGATGGCGGATGTGTTAAGGCATCAAAATACTTGGCAGGTAAAATGTTCGCTTGTGCTCCTGTGTCAACTTTGAATTTCACAGGTAGGGCCTCATCCCTGTCTTTATTAGTTTTGTTTTCTATGGCATATAGGAAGACATTGTCATCTTCATCACTGTTGTCAGTTGGGCTCTCCTTGTATTCAGTCACAGCATTAATTGATTTGTTACTTTTGCACACATGTGTAAAGTGATTTAGCTTTTTTCACTTTCTGCAGGTTTTGCCCTTTGCAGGACAAATGTGGCTAGGTGAGAATGTACCTCCACAGAAATAACACTCTTTAGTTTTTCTAAATGTTGCTGGTGCATCTTCGTATTTCCTAACTGGATGTATGTACTTCTGGATAGCATCAATCTCTTTCTTTATTTGATGTGGTCCTTGTTCTTCAAATGTTCTTATCTGTGCCTGGGTTGATTGGCAGGAACAGCATTTATTAACAGCTATTACCAAAGTTAGGGTGTCACCTTCCAGAAGAAGTCTTTCTCTCATTTTTGGGTCTCTGATGCCACTGACTATCTTGTCTCAAACCATTTCATCAGCACTAGAATAGTTGCACCCTTTTAAAAAGATTTTCAGATCTCTGATGTATTTCTCAATACTTTCTACTTCAAGTTGGTCACATTTTTGAATTGTGTATCAGGCAAACACACTGTTGGTGACGGGTGCAGCATATTCACGGAATTTCTGTAGGTAAGTGTCTAAGTTGTTTGTTTCTTCAGCAGTGAATGAAAAAGTATTGAATATCCGGTGCCCTTTTTCTCCTGCCCAGATGAGAAGGTAGGCACACTTGCTTTCCTGTCTTTTTCCAGACAGTGGCCCTATAAACATGCGTTTTACATGTTGCTCAAAGCGTCTCCATTTATTACTGAGGGTAGCTGAATCCTAATCAATACTTGGTGGCTTTGTTTCCATCTTCTGGCACTATGTAGCATTCTACCAGATTATTAGCTTATTTAAACCCAGGCATCTAGATCAAAAGGATAATAAGCAACTGCAAGCGTGAGACCACAAGCATAATAAGCAACTGCAAGCATATAAAAGCACTAGATGCGTAGGCACAGCAATCATGCATGATGTTACAAATACTAACAGTTTAAAAATGCACTCATAGTCCTTATTATAGATACACTCTGTCAAGGATACATTCAGTCTATAGCTAGTGTTTTAAAGCAGAATAGTTTTATTTAGAATGGCTTGGATATAAGAGTAACTTTTGTCCAAGTTTAATTGTTAAAAACAAGTTTTACTAGATTGCAGTCAGCCCATCCTCACTAAGCTAGTCCAGTTCCAACTATCTAAAACCATGTACATCATGTTTAAGACTAGGGACCATCTGTCGTTGTTTATGAAAGTCACATTTTAATAAAAAAAATTTCTGGGATTAAGGGCCAGGCACATATATTTTTTTGGTAGCAGTTTACCAAATTGAGAAAAAATAGCAGCAACTTGAGCTTAGAAATTTCATAGTCTTCAGTGCTGATTTACAGAAATGGCAGCAGATTTCATCATGATCATCAAAAAAATTCTTCCTGAGTTGTTTCAATGTTTCAATCCTCATTTGTTTCCTTTTCTTCAGTTAGAAAATCAAAAGAACTAGGTTGAGATCCATCATTCAACTTTTAATAAACTGATGATGATTATTAGTTTCCATGATGTTTAGTTTTGAAAATCTTGCGCAATGAGCACTGTTTTTGTACTGCTATCATTTGTCCACTTAGCTACCAAAACTTGTCATTAAGAAATTTACATGTGTCTGCCCCTTTAGACTTTGTTCAAGAACTAGGGATAGTATTTTAATTTTCGCCAACTAATCACTGACTGTTTATATTGAGTAGCTTTCATTATAAAAAAGTAATGTGAAACCATTGTTAGTCCAAAGTTGTTGTACCCAAAAATCAGTTTAGAAACAATTTCGTTGTTGGTCTTTTCTGAACTAGTAACTAAAAGGAAACTTTTTTTCAATGCACACTAATAGCAGTATAATAATAATGTGGTAATAGCATAATGATAATAATAATAATGATAATAAAATAATAAAATAATGATAATAGTAATGTGAAACGACTGTTACTCCAAAGTTGTTGCACCCAAAAATCAGTTTAGAGACAATTTTGTTTTTGGTCTTTTCTGAACTAGTAACTAAAAGGAAACTTTTTTCTTACAATGCATAGTAATAGCAGCATAATAGCATTGAGATAATAGTATAATGATAATAAAATAAAAGATACCAAAATAAAGATAATAATAGTAATGTGAAACAACTGTTAGTCCAAAGTTGTTGCACACAAAAATCAGTTTAGAGACAATTTTATTTTTGGTCTTTTCTGAACTAGTAACTAAAAGCAAACTTTTTTCTAACAATGCATAGTAATAGCAGCATAATAGTATTGTGATAATAGTATAATGATAATAAAATAAAAGATACTAAAAAAATGATAACAATAGTAATGTGAAACAACTGTTAGTCCACAGTTGTTGCACCCAAAAATCAGTTTAGAGACAATTTCGTTATTGGTCTTTTCTGAACATGTAACTAAAAGGAAACTTTTTTTTCAATGCATACTAATAGCAGTATAATAATAATGTGGTAATAGCATAATGATAATAATAATAATGGGAATAAAATAATAAAATAATGATAACAGTAATGTGAAACAACTGTTAGTCCAAAGTTGTTGCACCCAAAAATCAGTTTAGAGACAATTTTGTTTTTGGTCTTTTATGAACTAGTAACTAAAAGCAAACTTTTTTCTTACAATGCATAGTAATAGCAGCATAATAGCATTGTGATAATAGTATAATGATAACAAAATAAAATATACTAAAATAATGATAATAATTGTAATGTGAAACAACTGTTAGTCCAAAGTTGTTGCACCCCAATATCCTATCATAAAAAATTTCGTTTTCGTTATTTCCTTTAATATTAAATAAAATGAAACTATTTTTTCGATTAATACCAATATCATTATGATAATAATGCATTAACAGAAAAATGATAATAATATTAATGGGAATAAAATAATGATAACTTTAATGTGAAACAACTGGTAGTCCAAAGTTGTTGCACCCAAAAATCAGCTTAGAGACAATTTTGTTGTTGGTCTTTTCTGAACTAGTAACTAAAAGTAAACTTTTTTTTCGATGCATACTAATAGCAGTATAATAATAATGTGGTAATATCATAATGATAATAATAATAATGGGAATAAAATAATGATAATAGTAATGTGAAACAACTGTTAGTCCAAAGTTGTTGCACCCAAAAATCAGTTTAGAGACAATTTAGTTTTTGGTCTTTTCTGAACTAGTAACTAAAAGCAAACTTTTTTCTAAGAATGCATAGTAATAGCAGCATAATAGTGTTGTGATAATAGTATAAAGATAATAAAATTAAAGATACTAAAATAATGATAATAATAGTAATGTGAAATAACTGTTAGTCCAAAATTGTTGCACCCAAAAATCAGTTTAGAGACAATTTCGTTTTTGGTCTTTTCTGAACTAGTAACTAAAAGGAAACTTTTTTTTTACAATGCATAGATAATAGCAGTATTAATAATAATGTGGTAATAGCATAATGAGAATAATAATAATGAGAATAAAATAATAAAATAATGATAATAGTAATGTGAAACAACTGTTAGTCCAAAGTTGTTGCACCCAAAAATCAGTTTAGAGACAATTTTGTTTTTGGTCTTTTCTGAACTAGTAACTAAAAGGAAACTTTTTTCTTACAAGGCATAGTAATAGCAGCATACTAATATTGTGATAATAGTATAATGATAATAAAATAAAAGATGCTAAAATAATGATAATAATAGTAATGTGAAACAACTGTTATTCCAAAGTTGTTGTACCCAAAAATCAGTTTAGAAACAATTTTATTTTTGGTCTTTTCTGAACTAGTAACTAAAAATGAACTGTTTTTCTGACAATGCATAGTAATAGCAGTATAATAGTAATGTGATAATAGTATAATGATAATAATAGTAATGATAATAAAATAATGAATGATTATCTCTAAAATAGTTTTCCTCTGTTAGTTTTCTGTATTTTTAATGTCTGTTTTTATGGACGTACCCTCCCATTAACCTTCTCAAATAATTTTTTGTATACTAGCGGCCATAAGTTCTCATACTTCCTAACGGATGGAGAATTCTAAAAAACTTGCTGTTGATGGGAATAAAAATAAGCGCTTTTACAAATAAACTGAATCTTTAAACCATTGATGTAGGAAACCACTAGAAAGTTTTATCATAGATTTAATATAGACATTAACAAACATCCATACAAACAAATCGAAAAAATTGAATTAATATTAGGACACACAGGATATTCTTGAAAGTAACGGAATGTATAGAAAGATATAACCAAATCCCAGTACTGTACCCTCAGCAACTATAGCAAAATTCATTGTATAACCAACTAAAAAGACTAAGTAGATTGGAACCAACTTTTGCATATTCTTATAATATTAAACTATTTTTTGCTTTGAAGTATTATTTTCTGTTTATTGTTTTTTATAAGCTACATATGACAATTCACTATTTCTTATTTGGAAATCTTATGGCAAAGAAGTTTTTTATAAACATATTGTTTTAGATTGTTTTAGACAGTGTTTTACATAGGCCTAACAATTGGTAAAAATTATTTATTTTTTTTTGTTGATTTGCATCAGCCTCTTTTTAACTCTCAATAATCAAACTGTTGAAAAATTTAAGACACCCCATTAAGTTTTACCAATATTCTGACCAAACCTTTTGTTGTTATTGTTATTTAGATGTGTTATAGAATGTCTTGCCAACAGACTCTAAAATAGGTTTACAAAACATAGAAATATATAACAATATAGCAAGGCCGTATCCAGGGGGGGGGGGGGGGGGGGGTACCGGGGTGTCCCCCCCCCCCCCCCAAAATTTTTGACCGAGTCGAAAATAAGTCGAAAATTAGTAAAACCTAGGTAAAAATCAGTAAAATTAGTCGAAAACTGAGTCAAAAATTAGTAACCCCCCCCCCCCGAAAAAAAAAATCCTGGATCCGCCCTTGCAATATAGCACTGGTAGGTTTTCACCTACTGGCAAACCTTTCTTGGGATAATTTAAGAATCTTTGTTAAAAGCTTGTACAGCTTAGTGACTTGCCAAAAATTGGGTAAAGTTGCTTAAGAGGAGAATTGTAGCTTTGGAATTATAACTCCCAGATTAGAGTTTATTCATGTAATGTAATATAACTGACCATATGACGTAACTTCAAAAAGAAGAAAGAGAAAAAATGCAACATATGCCATAAATGCTTGTAACAGTTGCTTCTTCCCAATTGTCCGTGTGCTGTTAAAGATTGTTGGTATGCTACCTGCTTTAGCAGTATGGTTCAAAGTATTTTTTTTATCTTTGGAAGATTGAAAAAAGACTTGAAATTCCATCCCAGAGAATTTGCTGCATGAACTTGCAAATCTATCAAAATTGAACAAAGAAACTTAGTTTGCTTTTGGGAAACACAACCATTAAAGCTGCTTCATTTGATGCCTAAACTTAAAACATTTCTATAACCCTAACCCAACCAGCTATCTCCCTCCCCCCCCCCCCAAAGCCATCTGATAAAAATTTGAAGATTGCCATTTTGTTCAGTACAGTGCAAAGGTCCCGTACCTATGTTTTTGGTGATGATATGACCCTCCATAGTCCCTGGGGAAAGGGCTGTATGCAATTGGATGTTTTTTTCTGTCATGGTTTTGCGTCCTCTATCATGGTTGCAGCAGTAGCTGCAACCTAGTTAAGATCAGAACAAATCCCATAGTAACCAAAAGTTGAAAACTTGCTTTGAAAAAAAAACTGTCTAATAAGAAAAAATGGCCCTTTGACATTGATTCAGGAAAATTATCTATTATTTTGGTTAATCTTAAAAGTAAAAGTTTGCTGTGAAAACAAATTCATGATGATTTTGAAATTAAAAACGAGCAAAGATTAATTTAAAAAAACAACATTTTTCTGAGGAAAGTAAAGAGCAAATTTGAGACTTAAAACAAACAGAAATTATTGTTTTACAGTCTATCTAATATATATCAGCAAAACTAGTGCAAAAAAAACGAACTGATAATATTTTGCTATGTTTATATAATTATAGAAAACTAGTTCTTTACTGAAAACACCCAAAGGCCAGTATAAAAAATAAGAATATTGACTTAGGAGTCAAAAGTGAGTACGTAGCCTGACAATAACAAATTAATCTATAATGCATTTCATAGTCTTGCCCCAGCTGTGATATCACTCACTTTCTGTATACAATTAAAATTATCTTAAGACTTCACCATAAAAATAAATATTATTTTAATAGCTGCAAGGTCATTGCACAGCATACACAAATAATGGATTAATTTATCAGGTAACATTTGTGTAATATACAATTTTAAATTGTAAAAAAAACACACTTTATTATTACTTGTATTGAAGGGCAGATAAACCATAGTATGAACTCCGGAATTCCGGTTATTGCTCTATACACCGAAAAATTTCAAGTAATGATAAAATTCTAAAGCTAGTCTATAGTACTATTACTATCAAGATGGCTTCAGTTTGGACTTGTCTACAACCTAATCATGATATGTCCTTTTTAGAACTAAAATGAGATCCAATCATTGGGCTGAGTTCATTGTGCAGAAGTGATACCAAATTACATGAAAAAATAATAATAAAGTAACAATACTAAAATGCTTTATCAATATTCTATTCTATTCTGTAGTCCATGTAGAAGTCCATTTGGCAAATCTGAAGGTGATATGACCTAATTTCTTTTTTCTTAAATAAATATTTTCCAAAAGAGTGCACAATAAAGAATGAAGGACATTGCATTTGTGTTATATAGAGTTGCAAGTGTTGCTCTATTAAGGTGAAGTTTTGTTCAAATTAATGAAGCATATGTAATTCAAATATGGCACTGAATATGGGATATGAGCAGCTGACAAGTATGTTGTAGAGATTAGTCAATTGGGAGTTCATGCTCAACAGGTTTGACTTCAGAGCTTCCTAGACAGATTGAAGTGTCAAGACCAGATTTTCCAGAAGAAAAACCTAAGACCTATCTCTGACTTTTCAGGGTTAAAATCAAGACCTATGTTAATGTACCCTTAGCTTAATATTTTAAAAATAGTAGAAACCTTCTCTAAGGACCAGCAAAAGAAATAAGTATTATAAGTAGGATAAAGATAAAGTTTTAAAGAGAATTGAGAAATATTAAAAGTAGGATAATGATAAAGTTTAAAGAGAATTGAGCAGCCAAAGGGGAAAGGTAAGATGAGAAATAAAGGTAAAGAAAATGAAGTGAAGGGATAATGACACATTCTACCTATTAGTATTTTTTGTAATGGTAGAGTTTTTCATTTCTTTCTTACTTTTTTTTTTTTTATTTATGGTTCGTTTGGGGGATGGGGGTAAAATTAAATTATATATAGGGGTAAATATAGGTTGATGAAAAAGGATTTGAAAATTGTAATTTAAGGTCCCGATGGAAGGGGTGCCCTAAGGGGGAAGGGCAGCCTGAAATATTGGATGAACCTAAAAGGTATATGAAAATTGAAATGTAGTATACCTCTATTTTTATAACCTGATATATTTTGGAATGCTCAATTTTATATAATTTTAATATTTTGAAATTTTTGAAGAAGTTGTTTATTAATAAAAGAGTAGGTGACATTAAATAAATTATGAGATATTTTTAAAGAAATTTTGAAAGTCACCGAGAGGAGAAAGGAGGTGGGAAAACAAAAAAAAGGACCAGCAAAAACATTGGAATTCCATTTTACTGGCATTTTCTCAGTTTTATATATATATCTAGCCAATGGTAAAAATCTAGACAAGCTACTTTTCTCTATCTTAGAAAGAGGTTAGGTAAGGAAAATGATATTTTTAGTAATGAATCTAGGGCCAAAAACATACCCTGGGAAGGTATTGCCAAGCAACTAAGTTAACCCTATTCATGGGTGCAGGGAAGGGGGCAATTGCCCCCCCCCCCTAGAACTTCAAATTTTCACTAGATATTAATGAGAACTTTTCATATGTTGAATACTTTTTCATATGAAAAAATAATTTTTCTGTCAGATGTTCACTGGTAGATGACTGAAAAAGCTAAATAGGAGACTTAAAGCCCCCTATGAATAACAAGGAAAATAATTTTTCTGTCAGATGTTCACTGGTAGATGACTGAAAAAGCTGGAAATAAACAAAATTCCCAAATATTGTTTCAGATATCAGTATTTATGTTTTGATATTCAATATTGATTTTTGGTCTGATATATAGGAAGATCAGTTTTAGCATTTAAAATTGCACAACTTTAAACTTTTTAATTGGATTCTTAGAATAAGAAGCTGCTATCTAACCATAATGTGGTTTGTGTCAAATTGATTTTGTGGTGTGTATGTTTCCTAGAAATTGGATAGTGGGTTCATTATATTATAGCATTGCAAGAAGATAATAAGAGTATAGTAATCCAAGAAGATTAATGCTGAAGTTAGTTGATGATTTATGATTTTTGGTGATTATTGATGATTCAAGATTTCAAAAGGTAAGATAGAGCTTGCTGGTGATGTAAGGTTTTGTGAACAGCTAATACAACTTCTGCTTCACCCCCCTGGCCCTTCCATCACAGAATTAGTTGCCCCCTCCCTCCAAGATGAGAAGTATGGAAAAAGTTCCAAAGCTGCCAGTAGCAAAATTTGACAGAATTCCAGAAGCTGTCCACACATTAGCAGCACAACTTGTATTTTGACAGCTTTTCTTTGAGCAAAAAGTATTTTAATATGCAAATAGTATTTTCAGGCGAAATTTGAAAACTGTGAAGCAGCACTGTCACTTTGCTATGCCAATTTTTCCAAATCAGGACAAGATGCTGCCTATGCCCATGAGCCTAATCTGTTTTCTATGTCTTAGAAATTTGGCTACTTGACAGGTTACCTATTGGAATTGAGACAAAACAACATTACACCTTAATTTTCAGTTTCATCCCTGAAAATTTCATTTTCCTAACCTAACCCTTTTCCAAGGTAGCAAAAAGTAGCTTGACAAGGATTTTATCATAGGATGTATGGTCATAAACATAAATATTTTCTTTATGAACAAGTTTCATGAGACCAAAATCATGAGAACCATATCTGATTACAAACTTATTATAACTAGCTACAAATACCAGTATCTGATTGCAAACCAGACAGTTAAATTCTGGTTTAGCTACTTTTTGCTATCTTGGAAAAGAGTTAGATTAGGAAAATGAAACTTTCAGTAATGAATCCAGGGCCAAAAACACACTCTGGAAAGGTATTGCCAAACTTCCATGTTTACCCTCTTCTGATTGCTAAGTTTAAGAAATTTGTCTAATTGAGAGGTCTATACCTATTGATACGTTGACCGAACAGCATTTACCTTAATTTTCAGTTATCAGTTTCTTTTTCTCTAGTTTTAGTTCTGAAAATTCAAATCCTGTTGTTTGAGTAGAATTTTAGGCCATATCAATAGGTTATTTCTAAATTTCGAAAATGTATTTGCAGGTCATTGAAACCTCATAAATTGGGATTAAGCAAAGTTGTGTAGCTGGAAACTGCTTTTTGTACTTCATTTAAGCAGAAGATCTTTTTTGCAAGGTTTCACTTTTAGCCTAGAGCACAAAGATTTGTAAAGGTCTTTATAAAGATTTGTAAAGCAATTATTTTATTATGAAAGAGCAGAAAAAACATCAAATAATGTTTTCACTTTCATCCTAGCTAAATTATTTGGCCCATTGCAAATGGGCCATTACCTTTGACTTTACCCCCTCCCCCTCCCCCCACCTTATATGGTTGAATTTGCAGGTGGCACAATAATTTACCTAGGATGAAAGTGAAAATATCATTTGATGCCTTTTTTTATGCTCTTTCATAATAAAATAATTGCTTATGTTGCAAACTACATCTTGAGTCCTTAAAGGGGCCCCAAATAGACCCCGTCGCCGCGCTGGCGGATCGACCAAATGCCGCCGACGAGAGGTCCAGTCAAACGCCACCGAAGTGTCGTAACGCCGCCGGCGCGCCACCGTCGGCAGAGGCGGCGGCGTTTGGTCGACTTTAAATTAATTTTGTGGCAATTCTTTAGTGCGCCAACCGCAAAGTCAGACCTTTTCCTTCTCGTGTGGTTTAGTATTCCGATTTTCCTGATTAGAAATCAAGTAGGGCTTGCACTATCCCCGAATTTTCGGGTATTTTCCCGAAAATCTCTGCATCACCCCAAAAAAAAAATTTGGTTCCCCGAATCCCCAAAAATCACGCAATCACGGTGCGACCCCTAGCGATTTATCACCAGTGACTTTCCCTGCCAAATATTACTTTGCATACCATAATTCTTCACTACTATCTTGTTCGTTAATTTTCGTCTCTTTTGTTACTTTGCATAAAAACCAAAAAGATGCAATATCCAATTGTAAATATTGTAATATACACAGTTCTTCATATGTTGACAAAAAAGTATCGTCTTTATGAAATGAGTTTAAATCATTTTGAATGTAGTTTCCCAATCGCTATTTCTTACATCATTTGTAGTCAAGAATTTTATTTTCAAGTTGAATAGAATTATAGAATTCATTTACTACTATACAGCTTCGGCCTTCAGTTGGATTTTGAAATTGACAGCCGACAGATTGTTTCTACAGCTGAATTGTAAGTTTGCAGATTTTTTTTTTTTTTTTGCTGTTTTTGGATAAGATTTTCTTAATGTTTAATACTCAATTGTTGAACTCCTGATAGAAAATACAATCTTCTTTCTGAAAATTTTTTACCCTTCCCCCCCCCCAAAAAAAAGAACCCTTCTATTGAGACAAAATTTAGCTATAGACTAAGCTATGTACAAGGTTGGGGAATTAAAGATTGAGCCGGAACTTACCCCAAAAATATGATTCATAAATAAATTGTAAATTATTGCCTATATGGGGTGGGGATAGGGGCCTATCATTTTTAAATGATAATACCTCATTTTTTTTCATTTAAAGTGGAGACAGAAGAAAATGATATCAAATTCCCTGGGAAACCATTGAAATATTTTGATAGACCCAGGCCCTCCATTAGGACTTGTTCAATGTCTTGGGTATTTTGCATTTTCTCATAGGCTACTGGCCTAATTTGGCTTTTGTGTGTGCTCCCATTTAATTAGATTCATTGGATCTTATTGAATGCCCTGGTAAATCTATGACTCATTTTTCCAATAATTTGAGGTATATCTGAATAATTTCGACATTTTTGTTGTTGTCATTGTACCCCTTTACTCATACCCTCAATTTTTTTTCAATGAAAACTAAGCTGTTTAACGTTATTTCGCGTGTTTGTTTGAACCACGTAGTGACCTAGTTAATTATTAAGTAAATTATTTTTCTAATGAAAGCTGAGACAGTATCCTATCAAGGTGGTATCCAGAGGGGGGGATAGGGAGGAATTACATTTAAATGATAATATCTCAAAAAAAAATTTTTGAAAGCAGGGATCCCAAAAATGTAATTTTTTTTTTTATTTAAAGCACAGACAGCATCCTGTCAAGGTGGTATCCAGAGGGGGGAGTGAGCTATCATATTTAAATTATAATACCTTGATTTTTTTTTTTTTTTGAAAGCAGGGGTGCCAATAAGTTAATTATTTATTTTTAATTTAAAGCAGAGACAGTATCCTATCAAGATGGTATCCAGAGGAGGGGGATAGGGAGTTATTATATTTAAGTGATAGTACCTTGATTTTTTTTTTTTATTGAAAGCAGGGATGTCAAAAATTTGACACAAATTAATAAGATTTTCTTTAGTTATACTTGATACAGCACTTGCATGGTTTTATCATCCAAAGGGAAAGGGACATATGCGTCCAACCTGTTTTTTTTTCTTATTGATGAAACAGGTTTACTTTGAAAACATTCATTCATAAGTACCAGACAGATTCACACTAAAACAAATTGGTGTGACAGCAGCAATATTGAAATCCTCACTTAACATTGCACTCAAGTGACAATGGCTCCCTTGGTCCAGTGCCCAAGGTACATTAAAAGGCCAGGTAATAATAAAAGCTTTCAATTTGGGAGGTTCAAGGACAGTCTTATGACCTCAGGGTACTAGATGTTGCAATGTTCTTACGTCTACAGTGGTGTACAAAATTCAATCACCCCACAAATGATTACCAAAAATATGCATAAATATAACAAATGTAACATTTGGAATATAATAACACTTTTTTCAAAGCTTTGAAGAAAAGCAAAAAAGGCTAAATACCCCTAACTATGCTTGAAAGCTATTTTAAAAAGAGTCTGTTTGGAGATTTCCATGGAAATGACCATAGCACAAGCTTTGAGCCTGGGTAGGGATGAAAGAGGAGTCTTTGAGCATTTCGACCACAGGTGACTTATTGTTGCAACTTTCTTAAATTTGGTAATTTTTGTGAGCATTTGGAAATCAAAGCTTAAACTCAAAAACTGATACTAAGCGTCCTAACATTTTGCTTGGATTAAAAGTGACAAACTAGGATGAAAATCTCAACATCTTCCTGGAGGTACTCCAGTCTGTATATTATTCCATTTAATTACATTTAAAACAGATGAGTTTCATTTTTTACCTTAAATAAATAATTTAAGAAAATAAATGGCACTTCATTTTTCTTCATGCTGAAAAAACCATTAAGTGTTTTTTGTTTCATTGTAATTGAAGTGTTCTCATGTGAAGTGTTCATCATGTATTTTTCAATTTGATAAATTTACTCCTTTTAGATGCAGTTTATAATTTGACTAATATTAGGTATTTATCAGTTTATAATTTGGAATGAATCCCCAAAAGATGAAATGAATAATATCCAAAAATACAGCCAAAAGCAATAAAAAAAGCAGCAGTTCAGCCTTAGCCTACATGACATATATTCTATAAGAAGCCAAAAAAAACTTTAAAATGCATTTTTTTTAAATTGTTATTAAAAACCAGTTTTTAATACAAGAAGGCTTTTTAAAAATCCAAAAGAGCAAAAAAAACAATCAATATCGAAGTCACCCATTTCAACTGTTTTAAAGGTAACAAAACAGATATAGGCAAAGGACATTATGAAAAAATTAAGCTTTTAAGTTCAAGCTTATATTCAAAGTTCTTACCCAGATAAGTGACAAACTATGTGATAAAGTATTTGAAGTTTTGTATGCAGTAATGGTTGACAAAAAAAACTACTAATTTTGATAATTATTTATGTTAAGAATACATAACTAATAGATACTTCAACTACTTGTATTATGCAAGGGTTCTGAAATGCAACAGCCTTTTAGTTTCTACCAGATTTCTACTTCTCTTGATGAATAACAAAGAAGACCAGTTTCCAGCCGGCAACTTGTGAATTTTTGAACTCATGAATAGGCTCAAATCTGATTTAAGCTGTGATTTGAGAAAGACTGATGAAAACATTAATGTTTGCAGTCAACATTGATTGCGCTGGCGGCGTGCCACTGACATCTTACTGGCAGTGCGCTGCTGACATCTTACTGGCAGCATGGCATGCTGCTTTTGGCTGGTCTTCCCTCATCAGCGCGGCGCCAGGGTCTAGCCCCAAAGCTATTTCATTTTGTAACCACACAAAGAAGTTATCAACACTAGTTAACTTATTGAAAAGCAGTTGAAAACATATCACTTGTTTATAAATAAGGTGTTCAAGAGTAATATATTCCAAAAATACTTATTTAGAACAAATCAAACATCATTTATTAGGCAACTCAATTCAAACTATTTTCCTAACCATTTCAAGTTTTTCAAATGCAGTTGACAAAAATAGTACTGAATTTTGTGATTCAAAACTCTGCTGTTGACAATTCAGGGGACATTCCCATTCAGGGTATATATTTGCACATTAGGGGGGTGGGGGTGTTCAGTCCAGCTTTGTTGCATCTGGAACCAGTGGCGGATCCAGGGGAAGGGTAAGGGGGCGTGCGCCTCCCCATCTAAAATAGTCTAAAGTAGTGTAATTTATTTAATTAATGCAAGTTTGTGTTAATTAAACTCGCTTTTAACAAAAATTTATTGGATCAACATATTTTGCCCCCCCCCCTGAAAAAATCCTGGATCCACCACTGCCTGGAACACACTGAAGAATTGACAACAAACTCTGGGATCCCCAGTTTGAGGTTGGGTTTAAAATTCAAACAAATGAATATAAAGATGACAAACGGGTCTACAGCTAGTAAATGAAAACAAAGAGCAAGAGTCCAATGGTTAGGTCAGGTGTTTTTCTATGACAACCCTCTGACATCACACAACACACCTGTACAATGTGGTCAGCTGGCAACATTCCCACCCCTGGCAAGTTTCCCAGATATATTTACTGGAATGTGGTCCATATAATGCAAAAGTTATAATAACAACTGAAGCTCCTAACCCCTCACCCCTGTTTCTAGCACATGCCCTCTGACATCATGGTGCACACCCCTGTCTCAAGCATATGTTACACCACACAACAAACCCTTGCCTTTAAAGGGCTGAATAAGTGGAGCTACCAACCCTTTGCACCTGCTAAGTGCAGTCACCTGTTCTATTAAAGGGAACACACTTTGCAAGACTCCATGACACACCCCTCTGGACTCCATTGACGTCATATGACTTATTCTGTTTCAAACAGACAGGTCTAATATGCTTGGCAAAATTTTGCGGAACCCTACCACAGAAACCCATGGGGGAATCCCTGTTTGTAATGTAATGACACCCAAAACCCCACAAAGCATTTTTTCTTCATTAAATTAATGGCAGCACACACTTTACATAATGATTGCACCATCCATCACTGCCAGATAATAACATTTCCTTTTTTGGTGTTTCATTTTTTGCTCAAAACACCTTTCATATTTTTTTTTAGAGTTCTTGACCCTGCCAGGACTCAAAAGGTCATTCCCTTCCAATGGTACAGCACCCCAAGCAAGTTGTCCATGAATTCTTTGCCAATATTTTGTATCTTGAACCATATTCTAAAAATAAACTATTGTATGACACCTGAGATTCCCCATTTTTTGGCATTCGTTAGAACAGCGTGTTTACTGCCAAATTTGGCATGCACTTGGAAAAACATCTATTTCCAGGGGACATTTGTTCTACCATTTCAAGTTTTTCAAATGCAGTTGACAAAAATAGTGCTGAATTTTGTGATTCAAAACTTTGCTGTTGACAATTCAGGGTAAATTCCAATTCAGTGTATATATTTGCATATTAAGGGTGGGGGGGTGGTGTAAAGTTCAAGGTAAATTTGCAGTGGACCATATAATTTAACTAGGATGAAAGTGAAAACATCATTTGATGCTTTTTTATGCTCTTTTTTAATTCAAGTAAAATACCTTTGGGGCCCCTTTAAGGGTTCAAGATGCAATTTGCAACAGAAGTGATTATTGTATTATGAAAGAGCATAAAAAAAGCATTTTCACTTTCATCCTAGTTAAATTGTTGTGCCACCTGCAAATTTACCCAAATATGTAAATATATACCTTGAATTGGAATAGACCCTGAAATGTCAACAGCAAAGTTTTGAATTGCAAAATTCAGCTCTATTTTTGTCAACAACATTTGAGAAACTCAAAATGACAGGAAAACAGGTACTTATGTATTAAATGTACTTTTTTGGAAACCAATCATAAAAAATCCACCTATTCAAGAGACAGCTATAGAGTAATGCAATGCAAGGTGTGGTTTTCATTGCATTAACAATACTGTTGTTTTTTTGTGGTTTAGGGGGGGGGAGGTACCTAGGTTAGGTTACATTTTTAATGTCTATGCACTGCTTTAACTGAAAATCAAGTATTTTGTAGGTTAGGTTAGGCTTTGTGTGGATACAAAAATGGAATACCTTTGGGGCCCCTTTAAGGGCGCAAGATCCAATATTGTATTATGAAAGAGCATAAAAAAGGCATCAAATGATGTTTTTACTTTCATACATGCTGAATTGGCTAGGTTAGATTAGGCCTATTAAAAAGTAAGAATTTTCTTATTTTAGTGTTTTATGTATCCAAAAGCTTTATATGGGACCGTTAGACGAGATATGCATTGTCAGAAAGGCAACCAACTTATTCAGTAAGAGTTTGAACTAAGAAATTGAATAGTCAGCCCAGACTAGTACTTTTATTAGCCTAAGAGCTTAGGCCTAGCCTACTTACTTTTAGAAATGGTCAACCTCAAAGTTTATCTATTCCAGTATCAGATAGATGACAAAATGGTTTAGACAATTAAAATGAAGCCTTGAATATATAATTTAATAAAATTAATCTTCTTCTTTCTTCTTCTATTTAACAGCAGGCGGGCTTTTCAGTATAACTATTTAGCCCTTTTCCTTTTGCTTCACTCTGTGGGCTACAGAGCTACTGGCTTGATAGCCTCATATTTATTAGATATATTCAGATATCTTTCAGCAGATCTTTCGACTCTAGGAGTTCAAATATAAGATGATAGATGCCGATTTCTATGCTCTGTGTGCAGGTACAGTTGGCTAGGCTCTCTGGCTTATCTCTGGCTTATTATTATAATTTTGGTCTTCTCGAAAAGGTTTACTGTAGAATCCAGTGTGGCCAGATCGTGAACAAAAAAGTAAGCCGCACCCTTTGAAAAACATGCCAAAAATAAGCCAGACAATTTTTTGCCCAAAATCTAACTTTACTTTTAATGGTGTCCAAGTTTTGACGGCCGTTTTACAGAAATACTCACCACTATTCAGGTCCTTTGATCCTACTGGCATTATCCACCTTTCAATTCATTCCCTGGTTTGCGAAAGTTCAGTTCCAGTGTAGAAACTATTTTGAGGCTGCATTTAGTAGAATTGCGATAAACCGCTACCCCATGTGGAACTCTAGAGACTTTACAGAAATTCCAGCACGCTATGTTCAGAAAATGCTCGACCGTGCTTACTTTCCTGTCCAACAGTTTGGGGAAAACTATTGACGAGGACACCCACCGGCTTGATTTCTCCTGTGTTAGTTTGAGCACTGTCCGTGTGTGCGCCACAGTTTCTGTATCCCATAATTTCACTGAGTCGGACCTCCGATTACTATAATGATACTCTATGACCACAATGCGTTTTAGTTTCAACATTTCCATTCAGTCTGAGGTTCTTTTTGGCGAAATAGAGTTATTGCCATAAAAAATTGTTAAAATTGTGTCCCAGCCCTTATGTATTGGTTGGAAATAATGATGCATTACTTAATAACGACCGTAGCCCGCAGACAAAAACAAAAAAGATCACTATTTCATTGGTTTATTATCACATAGATACACAAACAAAAATTAGATCATTGGATATTATCACATATCGATTCATAAAATTATGGAAATCACTTTGTGTAAAGTCAAAGCTTTGGAATAAAATCCTTTTCCCAATGCTAAATGCGATGCTAAAACGCCCTTAAAGGGCTACAAAAGGTACACAAGGAACACAATCGTACTTTTGTCTTTATCACAATTCCATTCCAGGGTCATAATTGGCTATCACGAACCACAATACGTCCCTGGGACCAAGAACAAATAAGACTGAGTAGAACCTCCGTCTTTGGTCCATGCACTGACAATTGGATAACCCGTAAAATCTGAGCGGAGGTGGAGCCAATTTAAGAACTGGCTGAGCACTGAGTTGACGGCCGTCTACTTTCCCTCATCGCCGCCGCGCATTT
Organism: Artemia sp. Qi Xiang Cuo; assembly: GCF_049724085.1. Classification (NCBI taxonomy): domain Eukaryota; kingdom Metazoa; phylum Arthropoda; class Branchiopoda; order Anostraca; family Artemiidae; genus Artemia; species Artemia sp. Qi Xiang Cuo. Next base: position 61,460,484 of record NC_142812.1, read on the forward strand.
GCTAGGAAAAGACCGTAGCAGGCCTCCAGGCGTGTATGATAAGTGTAATCAAACACTTTCACTTGTTCTCCCTTAATTTTTCGTCTCTGGGGCTGTACCGTAAAGAGCAAGTGGTTGAGATAACGAATTGTAATGTTCCGTACCAGCTCCACCTCCACTCAAATTTACCAGGTATCAGCTGTATTTCTTTTGACTCCACATGGGTGTAGTCTCAAGATAGGGGGACAAAGGTTCTTAGTCTTTATTTGTTCTTGCTGGGACGGATCTCCAGTTTCCTGTTTGATGAGCCACATTTTAACGAAGTCCGAACATTCCACCACTTTAAACATGGGTAACTCATCTACTTATCCTGCTCCTGTCACAAGCTGATGCTCATCACTGCTAAAAATAGGGGTGCAAACCAGTCATGTACACCAGCTATTTTTCTGTGGCATGTACCCAATTTGCTGGTAGCCAATGCATTGAGGTACATACCGTAATGGATTGGGTCCCCCCCTAAACCAGGTAGGGGTTAGTTGTTTTAGATACAATCATCGGCATATAATGTACTCCTTCACCACTGTAGAGTAGTATACCGCAGGTTCTGTACCTCAGAATTTGATACCTACATCTAACAAAGTGTACTTCTCCATATATAGCATAGCAGGACCTACTCCATATAAAGCGTAGTAGGACCTATGCCATGTTTAATGTAGTACTGATTGTGGGGTGTAGCACTCAAATTCTTAGGTACAGATCCTGTGGTGTACTACTGCAGGGGTGAAGTAGTATATTATGTTGATGGTATTACATAAAACAATTAATATCCCCAACTGCCCCATAACGATTTTCACTTTTGTATGTATTCTGAGAAAACCAATGACCAATTTGCTTCTTCCTTTGAGCATATTTAAACTGAAGTGATGCAAAGAAAACCTCAAATATAAATAAATGTGTTTTCTCAGAATAGGCCAAGACAAAAAGTAAAGACAAGTATGGGGGTACCCTATATCTCGTGCGCATCACACAAAGCATCGGGATATGGACCCAGTCGACTAGGTTGTGTAGCAATTCTGTTTGTACAGAAATACAAACCATAGAAAATAACTCGTGTACATGATGACAGCCTGACAACTCCTGGACGACTCAAATGAACTAAACAGTTAAACAGGATCTGTAGATGTTACAGACATGTCTGTTATGAGTTTGATTCCTGGAGTTATTCTATACTAATATGTAACAGCTAATATACTGTACCTTCAGCTGTAGTTCAACCCCATGACTTAATGGCTAATGCTTTTTATGCTGTTGTTACGAAGCCACGTGTCTCTTAGGATTTGAAAACTTCACCGCAGTGCCGGTATTAGATTTGTATTTTGACCATAGAGTTAAAACGTGATTTTGACCTTTCCTGATCATTCGTTCGTTTGTTCCTTCGAAAATCAGATAAATTGCCAAAAAATTTAAATTCTTCCCAAAAAAGCAAATCACGCCAAGAAATAAGCCAGCTCAGAATAAAAATAGCCAAGTTTTAAGCCACAAGCCAGTTCCAAAAATTTTCACGCCAGTCGCCAACAAAATAAGCCAGTTTGGCGTAAAATAAGCCAATCTGGCCACACTGGTAGAATCTTGAAAAACTGTGCCAGCAGTGTTGCTAGGTTTTTAGCATAATGCATAGCCCAAACAGGAGCAATCACTAGCCAAGAGTAGCCCAAAAATAGCGAACGCTATTATAAACCTATTATAGCGCTGTTATGGGTAAAAAAAGGAAGAAATACAATCTTTATATCAGATAACCTACACATAAGTATAGGACAAAAGCAAAAAAGAGCTCTGTGAATGAACAAAAATAACAAACCCTTCACGTATGCCGTCGTAAAATTGACAAGTACTTCACTGAAAACAAAAAATAAATAAAACCAGAAAGGCAAATTGTTCTTTACACACATGATTTATTGCATGCATAACAAGATCAAACAGTTTGTAGTAACGAGCTTTTAGTAAGGAGCGACCCGGCTCAATAATAGCCGAAATTCTAACAAACATAATTTTGATACCAATAGGTACATCAGAAGATTTAAATTTTCATGCTAATTTCAAATATACACGTTTCATCAAGTATAGTCTTACCCATGAAAAGTTAAGCACCTGAGAAAATTTTCCATATTTTCGAAAAATGGGATACAACCCCTAAAAGTCACAGAACTTTAATAAAAATCGCACCATCAGATTTAACGTATCAGAGAACCCTACTATAGAAGTTTCAATTTTCTATCTGCAAAAATGTGGAATTTTGTATTTTTTGCCAGAAGAAAGATCACTCATGCGTCTTTATTTTTTTATTTTTTTCCAGGGGGGATCGTATCGATTCAGTAGTCCTAGAGTATCATGAGAAGGCTCATTCAAACGGAAATTAAAAGTTCTAGTGCCCTTTTTAAGTGACCGAAAAATTGGAGGGCAACTTGGCCCCCTCCCACTGTCATTTTTTCCCAAAGTCACCCAATCAATATTTTAAGATAACCATTTTATTCAGCATATTCAAAAATCTAATAAGTATGTCTTTGAGGATGACTTAATCCCCCACAGATCCCAGGGGAAGGGCTGCAAATTATGAACTGTGCCCATTGTTTACATATAGTATTGGTTATTGGAAAGATGGAGGATGTTTCTTTGGGGGAAGTGACATTTCTATGAAGAGGCGCCGGATTTCCCAGCATTGTTTCAAAAACAACCAGAAATTAAATAAAACAAAACAAGTTTTTTTCAACTGAAAGTAAGGAGCAACATTAAAACTTAAAACAAAAATAAATTATTACATATACGAGAGGGGTTGCCCCCTAATCAATACCTCACTCTTTACGCCAAATTCTTCTTAGTACTTTCAAAAGAGCTATCTATTCTAATTAACCGGCCTTTAGGATTCAGGGTTAGTGATTCGAACAGAATTTGAACTTTAAAGTAAAGAGCTAGGTATTAACGAGGGGGCGAACTACCTAATATGCGTAATAAAAACATACGAATATAGAAGTTCGTTACGTAATTTAATTCATAAGTTACGTCAGAACAAAATTTCGAGAAAGCCATTTAGCCAAAAAAGTAAATTAATATGCAAATTTTGTTTTAATTATTCAAATACGGTGACCCGAAATCAAAGCTGCATTAATTCATAAATGTTGAGAAATTAAATTAAAAAAACAAGTTTTTTTAACTGAAAGTAAAGAGCGATATTAAAACTTAAAACGAACAGAAATTATTCTGTATATGAAATTGCTATTGTTTACACCATTGTTTACACGTTCTGATTCTCACTGTCTCACATTTGCAGGTAATTCTCATTGCCGCTAATTCTTGAACTGCATACTCCCACGTCCTCACTGCGGAATATCTTTCAGCCGCATATTTTTTTTATTTTTCCTTTTGTTTTTGAGTAGTTTTAATTCTTCCTGCAGCTTATCTTCGAACCATATATTTCTTTGCTCTTTACATTTGTTTTGAATCGTTGTAACAGTTGCTGACAGAAGTATTCTGACTTTATATACTTGTTCTTCATTATCGTTTATCATTACTTTAAAACATTTTTTATTTTCCCCAGACACCACCAACCCTATGAACAGCTCCGTGTACAGTTAAAATTAAGCTAAATTACCTGTTCCTGGTTTTTGTCTGACTCTAAGAATCTCCTCCGTGATTGGATATTTCAAACTAACAAAATTCACCCTGTCTGCTTGGCTAATTTCGTTGTGATTCCGAAACATTCAGAATGCGAAGTTTCATTACATTTTCGATAACTTTTCACTCGGATTTCTTACGTCTAGCATTCAGAAGCCGGAAGCTGATGCTCAGAAAAAAGGTGTCAGAGTATTATGCGTATATATTATGTTTATTGGGACGGTAGAGCAGACGTTCTACATACTTTTATTTTCAAAGAATGGTGATGAAGATATGGGGTGGGGTATCAACAAATTAGAAGGGGATAACCATGGTCAAGACATATTATATTTATATTGTGGCTCAAATCTACAGAGAAGGTAAATAACGAAATAGATAAAATTTTCAAACATTATTTTTTGGGGTTTCAAGCGAATTCAATTTCCAGCTCAAAAGTAGCGATATTTCAAACATTATAGCCCAAAAACCCGCCCCGCATGTTTTTAGTAACTTGTCCCGCGAAGCTGAAAATTTTATAGCCCAATTGGCAGAAAATAGCCCAACCTGGCAACAGTTCGTTTTTTGTCGATTGCTTCTAACATTGATTAACACCAGTTCTCCATCATCCGTTTCAGATATACAGGTTTAATATGACCCTGCCTCAGAAAATTTTAAGCCACCAGGTTCTCTTCTCTCTCGTTTTCAGTCCACCTTTGTTGCATCTGGAACCAGTGGCGGATCGAGGGGAAGGGTGAGGGGGCGCGCGCCTCCCCGCCTAAAATAGTCTAAAGTAGTGTAATTTATTTAATTAACGCAAGTTTGCGTTAATTAAACTCGCTTTTAACAAAAATTTATCGGATCAACATATTTTGCCCCCCCCTAAAATTATCCTGGATCCGTCACTGCCTGGAACACACTGCAGAATTGACATCAAACTCTGGGATCCCCAGTTTGGGGTCAGGTTTAAAATTCAAACAAATGAATGTAAAGATGACAAACGGGTCTACAGCCAGTAAATGAAAACGAAGAGAAACAAAAAAATCAAACGAATATTTCGTCCGTATACAATAAGGCGTCTTCAGCGTAGAGAAAAAAACTAGAAACCAGAAATAAAAAAATATATATAACTAAAATATACAAACATAAAATATATAGTACAGTTAAAGACATGTACTATTGGCAGCTAGCTGCATGAAACCACAAAAGTAAATTACTTTTGTAACTTACTCAGTTACTCTTAAACTCAGTTACTTTTGCCAGTTCATGAAAGGAGCTGCCAATTGTAAATGAAAGTAATTGTATATTACATATTTTATGTTAGTCTGTATTATTTTTGTATATATTTTTAGCTTTAGTTTCTAGTTAGTATTGGGAGGTTCCAGGTTCTACAACATCCCTAGGGACTACTCTTTTCTTCCATAGGTTCAAGAAGAATGTTTAACGGCGATTTCCTCTTTTGGCGACCAGGTGTCGCAATTTTAGGCGAAATTCCCGCCCAGGCGAGATTTACAGGATTTCCGTTTTATATTATATGATTATTTGGAATGTGGTCCGTATAATATACAAGTTTTAATAACAACTGAAGTTCCCAACCCCTTGCACCTGTTTCTAGCTAGAAAAAGTTCAGTGTCCTTGGCAAGAGTTCAATGGTTAGGTCAGGTGTTTTTCTATGACAACCCTCTGACGTCACGCGACACACCTGTAAATGCGGTCAGCTAGCAACATTCCCGCCCCTGGCAAGTTTCCCAGAGATATTTACTGTAATGTGGTCCGTATAATGCACAAGTTATAATAACAAGTGAAGCTCCTAACCTCTCACCCCTGTTTCTAGCGCATGCCCTCTGACATCACGGTGTATACCCTCGTTTCAAGCGTATGTTACACCACGCGGCAAACCCTCGCCTTTAAAGGGCCAGATAAGTGGAGCTACCAACCCTTCGCACCTGCCGAGTGCAGGCACCTGTTCTATTAAAGTGAACACATTTCGCAAGACTCCATGAAACACCCCTCTGGACTCTATTGACGTCATACGACTTATTCCGTTTCAAACGGACAGGTCTAATATACTTGACGAAATTTTGCGGAACCCTTCCATAGAAACCCATGGGGGAATCCCCGTTTGTAATGTAACGACACCCAAAACCTCACAAAGCATTTTTTCTTCATTAACTTAATGGTGGCACACACTTTATGTAATGATTGCACCATCCATCACTGCCAGATAATACCATTTTGACATTTTTCGCCCAAAACCTTCAAGACATTTTCTTTTTCGGCGTTTCATTTTTCGCTCAAAACACCTTTCATATTTTTTTTAGAGTTATTGACCCCGCCAGGACTCAAAAGGTCATACCCTTCCAATGGTACAGCGCCCCAAGCAAGTCGTCCATGAATTCTTTGCCAGTATTTAGTATCTTGAACCATACTCTAAAAATAAACTATTGCATGATACTTGAGATTCCCCATTTTCTGGCACTCGTTAGAACGGCGTGTTTACTGCCAAATTTGGCATGCACTTGGAAAAACATCTATTTCCAGGGGACATTTGTTCTCATGAAATTTTTAGCAATAAAGGGGAAATCTATGTTTAAATTATGTAAACACCTAGGTATGAGAGACGAGTCCCAAACAATAGATCTTAAAAACACAAATATTGTAAATAAAAACAAATTGACAAGCAATAAAACATAAAAGAAAGACAGCTAAAAAACACGACAAAAATAAAAGTTGAAAAAATCCGTATCGTTAATATACTCAAAAAGAACCATCTATTATAGAAAACCGAAACTTCAAGTCTGAAACACAGGAGGATTTGGGAGGGGAGTTGTATTAGATGGATGTTAAGACATATTAAGAGCTTTTAAGTAAATACCCTTTTTTCATTAGGATAAATTCATGGCTATTTCACAATATCATAACAGTATGTTCAACCCTCCTAATAGCATTTATTTTCAGAGGGCGCCTTGATAATAGATATAGTTTCTTTGGCGCTATTGAGGCTTATAAAAAATAACATACCTAATTTAAGGAAAGACGAGGGGGAGGACTCCAGGGGAGGGGAACCGTTTTCTCCGTAACCAACTCAACATTGTTTTATTTTTTTATCGTTACGCAAAGCGGTAATTTTCAAGCGTACATTTGTTGTACCAGCCTCCATCCACTAAGGTGCTGACCTGCTCCCTGCTCGCCTCCAAGGAAGTGCCCAATCCCCCCGAGCGGTTTGTCCAAACCCGAAACACCCCCAGGGCAAAATTTTTCAGCAAAAATATGAGGGGGAGATCATAATATACGCAAAAAGAACCGTGTATCATAGAAAACTTCTAGTCTGCAACCCAGGAGGATAAGAAGGAGAGGAGTAATATTAGATGCAAATTTAAGACATATTAAGAGCTTTTAAGGAAATGCACCTTTTTCATTAGGATAATTCCATGGATATTTCACAATATCCTAACAATAGATTCCACATCCCACCTAGCATTCATTTTTAGAGAGCGCATTGATAATAGATGTAGTTTCTTAGGCATTATTGAGGCTTATAAAAAAAATAAAGAATAACATGCCTAATTTGAGGAAAGACGAAGGGGATGGTCTTTAGGGGAGGGGAGCGTCTGTGAGGGGAGGGAAACCTGTTTTCGGTCACTAGCTCAACACTGTTTTTTTATCTTTACGCAGAGCGTTAATTTTCAAGCGTAAATTTATTGTTATCCAGCCTCCATCTACTAAGGTACCAACCTGCTCGCTGGTTCCCTCGGAGGAAGTGTCCAATCCCCCCGAGCGGTTTGTTGCAGCCCAAAACACCCCCAGGGGGGGGGGCATTTTTCATCAAAATTATCAAAACAGGCAAAGGAGGGGATATTTTATTTCAAGAAATCCTTGTTATCATCCACCCCGTGCACTGTGAGGGAGTTTGGTCTGTGTCTGATCTTCTTGGGAGGTAGAATCTGGCCATCCTACGTGCAGTGGGGGAGTTTGGTTCGTATCTACTCATTCCTAGGACGGAATCCGGGCTTTGGCTAGGCGATAAAAGAGGTTAAAAAAGGTCTTGCTCGAGATAATTCAAATATAAAATAATAGGGAAATTATCGTTGAGTTTCAAGGATATGTCCACCTGTAAAATCACATAATCCCAGTTTCTAGCACTCAGCTGGCAAGATTCCCGCCCTGACAAAACTCCAGCCATTGATGCATTGTTTTTCTGGAAGACCCCTGGTTTTCCCGTGATCAGGTCTAATATGAATGAGGCAAGTGTATCTCACAAACTAGACTAACAGGATCCTATGGACCTCCAGCACGGCACACACACTTGCTTATTGCGTATTAACGATGATACATATCTTAATAAAAGATATCTAATGGGAGAGCTTGAAAGATCATCTTGCGAGAAAGGTAGATGTCCAAACCGATAAAAAGTTTGGTTGTAGTCCAGAGTGGAATGGCGCTACGACACTGTTTTCACACTAGCACCAACACTCCACATGACACCCCCTTTTTTTCTTTACTTGTGTTTGATACTCTAAGCATTTCACCTCACGATGTTAAACTATTGCTACCCCTGGGACATAACCCTGACATCATCCCCTCCCCAACACTTTTCAGACATTTCTTGTTAAAAATTTTATTTCAAATCATCCATTTGGGTTTTCGCAAGCAATTCAGTCAAACAGTACCACACTATATCTACTCTAGGACACCCCTCTGTCACCGCCCCACCTCTCCACAAAACACTTTTCAGACATTTCTCGTTAAAAATTTTATTTTCAACTCATTCATTTGGGTTTTCGCAAGCAATTCAGCCTAAAGTACCACACTGTAAGTACTCTAAGACACCGCTCTGCCATCACCTCATCTCCCAGAAAACATTTTCAGACATTTCTTCTTAAAAATTTTATTTTAAACTCATCCATTTGGGTTTTCGCAAGCAATTCAGCCTACAGTACCATACTAAAACTACTCTAAGACACCCCTCTGTCATCACCCAATCTCCCTACAAAACATTTTACAGATATATCTTGTTAATTTTTTTTTCAACTCATTTATTTGGGTTTTTGCGAGAAATTCGCGCCATAGTACAGCACTATAACTACTCTAAGACACCCCTCTTCCATCACCCCATCTCCCAACAAAACACTTTTCAGACATTTCTTCTTAAAATTTTACTTCAAGTCATTCATTTTGGTTTCGCAAGCAATTCAGCCTACAGTACCACACTATAACTACTCTAATATACCCCTCTGTCATCGCCCCATCTCCCCACAAAACATTTTTTAAGAAAATTCTTGTTAAAAACTTTACTTCAAGTCATTCATTTATGTTGGATACACAATACAGACATCTCATTCAAGAAATTATGAAAACATTGTAGGCAGGAAAAAAACTCTTTCTTGAATTCAACTCTTGGATACACAGTACAGAAATTTCATTCATGAAATTATGAAACTATTGTAAGTAAGTAACAAACTCTTTCTTGAATTCACCTCATGGATACATAATACAGAAATTTAATTCAAAAAATTATGAAAAAATTGTAAGTAAGTAAGTAACAAACTCTTTCATGAATTCCGCTCTTGGAAACGCAGTACGGAAATTTCATTCAAGAAATTATGAAAAAATTTTAAGTAAGTAACAAACTCCTTCTTGAATTCGCCTCATGGATACACAAAACATAAATTTCATTTAAGAAATTATGAAAAAATTGTAAGTAACAAACTCTTTCTTGAATTCGCCTCTTGGATACACAATACAGAAATTAAATTCAAGAAATTATTAAAACATTGTAAGTAAGTAACAAACTCCTCCTTGAATTCACCTCTTGCACACACATTACAGAAACAATACAGAAATTTCATTCAAGAAATTTTGAAAAAATTGTAAGTAACTAACAAACTCCTTCTTGAATTCACCTCTTGGATACACATTATAGACATTTGATTCAAAAAATTAAGAAAAGAATGTAAGTAAGTAACAAACTCTTTCTTGAATTAACCTCTTGGATACACAATGCCGACATCTCATTCAAAAAATTATGAAAAAAATTTCAGTAGGTAACAAACTCTTTCTTGAATTCACCTATTGGATACACAATACAGAAATTTCATTCATGAAATTATGAAAAAATTGTAAGTTAGTAAGTAGCTCTTTCTTGAATTCACCTCTTGGATACACAATACAGAAATTCTATTCATGAAACTATGAAAAAATTGTAAGTAAGTAACATACTCTTTTTGAATTCTCCTATTGAATACAAAATACAGAAATTTCAATCAAGAAACTAAGAAAAAAATGTAAGTAAGTAAGTAACAAAATCTTTCTTGAATTCCCCTCTTGGATACACAATACGGAAATTTCATTCAAGAAATTCTGAAAAAATTGTAATTAAGTAACACACTCTTTCTTGAATTCACCTCTTGCATACACAATACAGAAATTTCATTCAAGAAACTATGAAAAAAAAATTGTAAGTAAGTCAAGTAACAAACATTTTCTTGAATTTGCCTCTTGGATACACAATACAGAAATTTCATTCAAGAAATTATGAACAAATTGTAAGTAAGTAAGTAACAATCTATTTCTTGAATTCCCTTCTTGGATACACAATACGGAAATTTTATTCAAGAAATTATGCAGTAAGTTAGTAACTAACTCTTTCTTGAATTTGCCTCTTGGATACAAAATACATAAATTTTATTCAAGAAATGTAAGTAAGTAAGTAACAAACGATTTCTTGAATTTGCCTCTTGGATACACAATACAAAAATTTCATTCAAGAAATTATGAAGAAATTGTAAGTAAGTAAGTAACAAACTCTTTCTTGAATTCCCCTCCTGGATACACAATACGGAAGTTTCATTCAAGAAATTATGAAAAAAATGTAAGTAAGTAACAAGATCTTTCCTGGGTTCACCTCTTGTATGAACAATACGGAAATTTCATTAATTAAACTGTGAAAATAATTTAAATAAGTAACAGTCTCCTTCTTGAATTCGCCTCTTGGATAAACAATACAGAAATTAAATTCAAGAAACTATGAAAACATTGTAAGTAAGTAACAAACTCTTTCTTGAATTCACCTCTTAGGATACACATTATAGATATTTCATTCGAGAAATTATGAAAAAATTGTAAGTAAGTTACAAACTCTTTCTTTAATTCACCTCTTGGATACAATAGACCGACATTTCGTTAAACAAATATGAAAAAATTTAAGTATGTAACAAACTCTTTCTTCAATTCACCTATTGGATACACAATACAGAAATTTCATTCATGAAATTATGAAAAAACTGTAAGTAAGTAACAAACTTTCTTAAATTCGACTCTTGGACAAACAATACGGAAATTAAATTCAAGAAATTATGAAAACATTGTAAGTAAGTAACAAACTCTTTCTTGAATTCATCTCTTGCACACACATTACAGAAACAATAAAGGAATTTTATTCAATAAATTATGAAAAAATTGTAAGTAAGTAACAAACTCCTTCTTGAATTCACCTCTTAGGATACACATTATAGATATTTCATTCAAGAAATTATGAAAAAATTGTAAGTAAGTTACAAACTCTTTCTTCAATTCACCTCTTGGATACAAAAGACCGACATCTCATTAAACAAATATGAAAAAAATTTAAGTATGTAACAAACTCTTTCTTCAATTCACCTATTGGATACACAATACAGAAATTTCATTCATGAAATTATGAAAAAATTGTAAATAAGTAACAAACTCTTTCTTGAATTCACCACTTGAATACAAAATACACAAATTTCAATCAAGAAACTATGAAAAAAAAATTTAAGTAAGTAAGTAACAAACTCTTTTTTGAATTCCCCTCTTGGATACACAATACGGAAATTTCATTCATGAAGCTATGAAAAAATTGAAAGTAAGTAACACACTCTTTCTTGAATTCGTCTCATGGACACACAATACAGAAAATTCAATCATGAAATCGTGAAAAAATGGTAAGTAAGTAGCAATCTTTCTTGAATTCACCTCTTAGGATACAAATTATAGATATTTCATTCAAGAAACTAAGAAAAAATTGTAAGTAAGTTACAAACTCTTTCTTGTATTACCCTCTTGGATACAAAATACCGACATCTCATTCAAGAAATATGAAAATATTGGCAGTAAGTAACAAACTCTTTCTTGAATTCACCTCTTTGATACATAATACAGAAATTTCATTCATGAAACTATGAGAAAATTGTAAGTAAGTAACAAACTCTTTTTGAATTCTCATCTTTAATACAAAATACAGAAATTTCAATCAAGAAACTATGAAAAAAATTTAAGTAAGTAAGTAGCAAACTCTTTCTTGAATTCCCCTCTTGGATACACAATACGGAAATTTCATTCAAGAAATTATGAAAAATTGTAAGTAAGTAACACACTCTTTCTTGAATTCGTCTCAAGGACTCACAATACAGAAATTTCAATCATGAAATCGTGAAAAAATTGTAAGTAAGTAAAAACTCTTTTTAAATTCACCTCTTGAATAGACAATACAGAAATTTCATTCAAGTAACTATGAAAAAAAATTGTAAGTAAGTAAATAACAAACTCTTTCTTGAATTTTCCTCCTGGATACATAATACAGAAATTTCATTCAAGAGATTATGAAAAAATTGTCTGTTGCATTTAGTTTAGAGTGGTTATAGATGGTAGCACACCTGCTCAGACAAACAGTAATAGTGAGAGAGACATGAAAAAGTTAGGTTAATATAGTTTTACTTAGAGTGGCCTTCATAAAATCAAAGTTCCATTCATTTTGACTTTATGCATCGTTACGTTGAATTTGGGTTAGACTGGTTATAGATGGCAGCACAACCGCTCAGACACACAGTCATAGTGAGAGAGACATGTAAAGAGTCGGGGTAATTTAGGTTCACTTAGTTTGGCGAGCCACTCTAAGTGAACCTAATTTAATCCAGATTTTTGCATGTTTCTCTCACTATGACTGTGTTTCTGAGCGGTTGTGCTGCCATCTATAACCAGTCTAACCTAAATTCAACGTAACAATGCACAAAGTCAAAATGAATGGAACTTTGATTTTATGAAGGCCACTCGAAGTGAACCTTAATTAACCTAACTTTTTACATGTCCTTCTCACTATTACTGTGTGTCTGAGCGGGTGTGCTACAATCTATAACCACTCTAAACTAAATTCAACAAACGATTTTTTCATAATTTTTTGAATGAAATTTCTGTATTGCGTATCCAAGAGGCAAATTCAAGAGAGAGTTTGTTACTTAATTACTTAAAAAAAAATTTCATAGTTTCTTGAATGAAATTTCTGTATTTTCTATTCAAGAGGTGAATTCAAAAAGAGTTTGTTACTTACTTACAATTTTTTTACACTTTTTTGAATGAAAGTTCTGCATTCTGTATCAAATAGGTGAATTCAAGAAAGAGTTTGCTACTTACTTACTTACAATTTCTTCATAATTTCTTGACTGAAATTTCTGTATTGTGTATCCAAGAGGCAAATTCAAGATAGAGTTTGTTACTTACTTACCTTCATTTTTTTCATAGTTTCTTGAATGAAATTTCTGTATTGTCTATTCCTTAGATGAATTCAAAAAGTTTGTTACTAACTTACAATTTTTTCATAATTTTTTGAATGAAATTTCTGTATTGTGTATCCAAGAGGTGAATTCAAGAAATAGTTTGCTACTTACTTACAATTTTTTCATGATTTCATTATTGAAATTCCTGTATTGTGTATCCAAGAGGGGAATTCAAGAAAGAGTTTGTTACATACTTACTTACATTTTTTTCCATAGTTTCTTGATTGAAATTTCTGTATTTTGTATTCAAGCGGAGAATTCAAATAGATTTTGTTACTTACTTACAATTTTTTCATAATTTCATGAATGAAATTTCTGTATTGTGTATCCAAGAGGTGAATTCAAGAAAGAATTTGTTACCTACTTAAAATTTTTGATAATTTCTTGAATGAGATGTCGGTATTATGTATCCAAGAGGTGTATTCAAGAAAGAGTTCTTAACGTACTTACAATCTTTTCATAATTTCTTGAATGAAGTGTCTAGAATGTGTATCCAATAGGTGAATTCAAGAAGGAGTTTGTTTCTTCCTTACAATTTTTTCATAATATCTTGAATGAAAATTCTGTATTATTTCTGTAATATGTATGCAAGAGATGAATTCAAGAAGGATTTTGTTACTTATTTGCGATTTTTTCATAATTTCTTGAATGAAATTTCTGTATTGTCTATCCATGTGGTAAATTCAAGAAGGAGTTTGTTACTTACTTGTGATTTTTTTCATAATTTCTTGAATGAAAATTTCGTATTGTGTATCCAGGAGGGGAATTCAAGAAAGAGTTTGTTACTTACTTACTTACAATTTTTTGATAATTTCTTGAATGAAATTTCAGTATTGTGTATCCATGAGGTGAATTCAAGAAAGAGTTTATTACTTACTTAAATTATTTTCATAATTTAATGAATGAAATTTCTGTATTGTGTATCCAAGAGGTGAAATTAAGAAAGAGTTTGTTACTTACTTACAATTTCTTTTTTAATTTCTTGAATTTAAAGTCTTTATTGTGGATCCAAGAAGTGAATTCATTAAAGAGTTTGTTACCTGCTTACAATTTTTTCATAATTTCTTGAATGAGATGAATGTATTATGTATCCAACAGGCGAATTCAATAAGAAGTTTGTTACTTGCTTACAATTTTTTCACAATTTCTTGAATGAAATTTCTGTATTGTGTATCCAAGAACTGAATTCAAAAAAGAGTTTGTTACTTACTTACAATTTGTTCATAATTTCTTGAATGAAATTTCCGCAATGTGTATCCAAGAGGTGAATTCAAGAAGGAGTTTTTTACTTACTTACAATGTTTTCATAATATTCTTTAACGCCATTTCTTTATTGTGTATACAAGAGGCAAAGTTAAGGAAGAGTTTGTTACTGACTTACAATTTTTTCATAATTTATTGAATGAAATTTCTATATTGTGTATCCATGAGGCGAATTCAAGAAAGAGTTTGGTACTTATTTACAATTTTACCATTATTTCTTGAAAGAAATTTCCGTATTGTGTATACATGAGGCAATTTCAAGTAGTTTGTTACTTACTTACTTACTTACAATTTTTTTTATAGTTTCTTGAATGAATTTTCTGTATTGTGTATTTAAGAGGTGAATTCAAAAAGAGTTTGTTACTTACTTACATTTTTTTTTATAATTTCATGAATGAAATTTCTGTATTGTTTATTCAAGAGGTGAATTCAAAAAAGTTTGTTGCTTAGTTACAATTTTTTCATAATTTCATGAATGAGGTGTCTGTATTGTGTATCCAAGAGGTGAATTCAAGAAAGGGTTTGTTACTTACTTTCAATTTTTTCATAATTTCTTGAATGAAATGTCTACAATGTATATCCAAGAGAGTGATTTCAAGAAAGAGTTTTTGTTCGGGGGGTTTTGCTAATTGTTTTTAGGGAGTGGGTACATAAAAACCTCAAAAACGCATACAAAATTTGTTTATGTCCATTTTTGTTACGTTTTTACGAGCCAAAAAAATTTTATTTAGGGGGGGGGGTTCAAACTGGGTAACCCAGTCCCTGGATACGGCCTTGAGTTTGTTACTTACATTTTTTTCATAATGACAGATCCGACAACGGATGATGATAAAGCATGTATTCATCCTAATACACAGATTTTGTCAATGTTATCCGACGTATCTGAGAAATGATATCGATAAAGAATGTTAATAAAGAATTTGTTCAATTTGATACATAAATTTTGTCAGTGCTATTAAACGTATTTGTCAAAAAGATATTGATAAGGAATTTATTCACGCTGATACTTAGATTTTTTTCTATTTTATCAAGCATATCCGACAAAGGATGTCGATAAGAAATTTATTCACACTGAAGCTTAGATTTTGTGAATTTTATCTAATGTATCAGACAAAAGAAGTTGATATAGAATTTATCCATTGTGAGGCTTAGATTTGGTCAGTGTTATCAAACGTACTGGTCAAAAGACATTAATAAAGAATTTACTCACTCTGATGCTTAGGTCTTCTCAATTTTATCAGTCATATCCGATAAAAGACAATGATGAAGAATTTATTTATTCTGGTACGATCAAACGTATCTGTCAAATGAAACTGATCAAGAATTTATTGATTCTTATGCTTAGGTTTTCTCAATTTTATCAATTGTATCCGATAAACATGCTGATATAAAAAGATTATTCACTCTGATAACTAGATTTTGTCAATGTTGTCCCATGTATCTGATAGTAGATGTTGATAGATAATTTACTCACTCTGACAATTAGGTTTCGATAATGTTAACTGACATTTCCGGCAATGAATGTTGATAAAGAATCTATTCTCTCTGATACTTAGATTTTTATCAATTTTATCCTGACCTAACCGACAAAAGGTGTTGATAATGAATTTATTCATTCTGATACTTAAATTTTCTCCATGTTAACCTATCTATCCGACATATGATATATGCAAATTCCTTTTCTTACATCTTCAATGTTTTTAATAGACATTGTAAACGTTTGATATGCTAGCTAACTCCAAAAATAATGAACAGATAACAATGTAATGCATAATATATTTTTTAATGAAATAATGTTATGTAGAATATCAATACAAAAAATATATTATTATACATTATTAATATCAATGAACAACTTTGGACATTTTGAATCTATTCCATAAAGTAGCTCACCATGTTCTCTCTTGATATTGTACCTATTGTCTTCTCTTTGTTCGTAATCAGTAGAACAATCATGATTCCATTTTGAGTCATACACAAATTTTTATGGGTGCGTCATTGACAGGTTCAATATGTGTTTCGTCTTTGGTATTATTTGGTTCATTCAGTGTTTGTTCGATTCTAGTAATACTATTAACTTGTGCTTTGTTTTTCATCGATTCGTCCTTGTATTCCTTAGTGATATTTTCCACCAATGCCTTTTTAATTTTTCCGGTAATTTCATTGTCTATTATAAAATCATTTTTAAACAGGTAGCAGTTTCGGCACGTAAACAAAATATTGTTTACGATATTAGTAGAAGAGTTTGCCTTTTTTTCATCTTTTCTTTCATTTGATTGCTAATACCCAAAAGCTGACCATATGGTTTAACACTGGGTAACATGTTACCTCAAGCACTATCAAGAAGATACCCCTCTTCACCAACTATTATTTTTATGTTGGCATTCTCTTTGAGTGCAATCATCTTTGGAGATCTCAATCTCGCATATCCATCTTCATAAGAGTTGAACTTTTTTGGTACTCCAAAGAAATTTAATTCCTTACCGTCATGACAACGCACGCATACGTTTCCGATAGTGCTACCACTTGCACTTGTTTCATAGTTGAAATACTTCTCCTTGTTAGCATTCAATGCTAAAATAACACTATCATATGAACACACTTTCTTAAAATGCTTCATCTTCACTTTTTTAAAGATATGAATTATGTGTTTATCCTTCCACTGCGTAAACTAGATAGTGTCGATAAACCACTATATAGTACCAGTGAGAAAGCCGTGTCGTGTCAATGAGCAAGCATGGAGTACGATTGGTAGATCCGCATGCCTATTTCACGTTAAAAATCCTTACATCCATAAAAATAAAACATCCATGCAAATAAAAAACATTAAATAAAATTTGGAATGATAGCTTGGTTGTATGGTGAACAATAAAAATCCTTACATCGATAAACATAAAACATCCATAAAAAAAATCAAATAAAACATGGAATGATAGCCCACTTGTATGGTGAACAATAAAAATCCTAACATCCATAAACATAAAACATCCATACAAAAAAACATCATTAAATAAAACATGGAATGATAGCCTGCTTGTATAGTGAACAATAAAAATCCTTACATCCATAAACATAAAACGTCCATAAAAAATATGAAATAAAGTATTGAATGATAGCCCGCTTGTGTGGTGAACAATAAAAATCCTTATATCCATAAACATAAAACATCCATACAAAAAACATCATTAAATAAAACATGGAATGACAGCCCGCTTGTATGGTGAACAATAAAAATCCTAACATCCATAAACATAAAACATCCATACAAAATAAACATTAAATAAAACACCAACCA
>NC_142812.1:61478737-61508045 GCF_049724085.1 Artemia sp. Qi Xiang Cuo
TGATACAAAAGTACTTCTCTATTAATTTTTGATGCTCAGTCACCAATTAATAGACTTGGAATTTACCAAGTATCTGAGTTTGTTTTATGGAAAAGTGTTTTCTTAATAATTTTTGATACTCGATAATCAATTCAATGACTTGGAATTTAACAAGTAAGTGAGTTTGTTCTATGCAAAGTGTTTTTATTAGTTTTTAATACTCAGTCACGAAAAGAAATACTCGGAATTTACTATATATTTGATTTTGTTCTATGCAAAAGTATTTTTTATTAATATTTGATACTCAGTCATCAATTAGAAAACTTGAAATTTACCATGTAGCCGAGATTGTTATTTTTTTATTAATTTTTTATGCTCATTCACCTATTAAAAGACTGAATGTAGCAAGTAGTTGGATTTTTTCTACACTAAAGTACTTTTTTATTAATTTTTGATAGTCAGTCACCAATTAAAAGACATTTTGGTTTGTCAGCATTCAACGCAAGTAAGACATTATTATGTGCAGAAAATTTCTGCGAATATTTCATATTCATTTGTTTTAATATGATGCAAGTGTTTATCATTCCAAGGTACAGAAAATACTGACTGAAAATATATTATAAACTGTTTAGTATGTATGAGCAGCCAGAGAGTACCACTGGTACAGCCGCATAGATAAAAAGAAAAAATTGAACAATTTCCATGTTATAAAAACCATAAAAAAAAATTTAACTTAAAAAAAAGTTCAAAAATTACTTCAACACATACAAAAAAAAATGGGAGAAGGGCCAAAAAGTGGGAGAGGGGGTATTGGGACCCTTGGAGGTTGGGTTCCTGGTGGTTGGAATATGGATGTCCAAGGTCTGTCGCATCATTGCCTAAAATGTATACGACTTTATTAGTTTCAGCTTTATGTATATTCCCAATGCTATGTAATCCTTTCCAAAAGTTTTTGGTTGGCAGTCTTTATCCCCTCAGATTTCATTCTCTTCCAAAATTTCAATAATTATTGTTAAGACATCCCTCCAAAAAATTGTATCTCTTAGGGAGTCTCCATTCCCTCAGATTTGGCCTTAGTTGGTAAGCGATTGAAATTTCAACCCTTTACCTGTTTCACTCAATCCAAATGAAAAAAATTTATTCATATTATTGTCATTTGGATTTATTTTGATATTCATGTCCATGCAAAGATAATGCCACAAAATTGAGAGAATTCTAATACATCTCTGTATGTAGGTGAAATTCCTAAAGAAACAATATTTATGTATCCTCTGTAATGCCTATTATTTCTGATCGGAGTCCAATAGTCTCCCATATTTGGTGTGCCATTCGCGTGTAAATATAGCGAACTACCCAATGCCAAACTGAAATTATACTGGAGACAATCTGGTGTACCAGGGGCAACTTTTTTGTCATTTCCATGTGCTTATTCAGGCTCTTTACAGGGATTGAAGTATTTTGAAGGCTATTGATGTGAGTTTTATTCATTTGTTTTTTTATGTCTTAATTTGTCATTTTCTTCATGTATTGGGTTTATTTAATTTAGTTTTACCTTTTTTCTTCTCCCGTTTATAAAGGCTCCCAGACGTGTAGTCCAAATAAAATTAGTAATTGTTTTTTGTTTGGTTTCACTATTTTGTTCAATTTATACCCATTTTTTCTTCTCAGGAAAATGTGTATTTCAGGAAAATGCACTCCCACCATGTGACCAGTTCTGTGTGCCTCTTTGATATTATCTTAGTCTGACCAAAAAAAAATTCCATTTTGTGGTAGAAATATTTTTATATGCCTTACCAAGGTATCTGAGGATCACATGGCCTCAGCTCCTTCGCTCACTCCCAGTGTCTCACATGGTTTAGACTCACATGTTAATGGCCATCGCATGGCTCTCCTTTAAATGAACTTCGATGCAAGCTCATTTCTGGGGAGAAAAAACACCGTGGCGACCAGAACGAATCCTTGCTTAATACAAGCCAACTTTGATTCAAACTGGTTTTGTTTTCAAGACCATGGGGGAGTTTTTTTCTTAACCCAAGACCGTCACCTCCAAGTTGAAGAGACCCTAGCAAATCAGCTTCTGTCCTGAGTCAAGCATAAGTGCCATACTAAGAAAAGGTAAATAACATTTTTTTCCGCTCACACCTTCACCGTCTCGCAAAAACTGATTTTAAGTGCTTTTTCCTCGTGCAATGATTAGTTTGAAATACATGGCATGGATATTTTTTGTGTCAAGTTTTCTTTTGCTTCTTTATATACTTCTAAGAGCTGACTAGAAGGAAAGTTTTAAAAAATTAAAACATAACCTAGCAAATGCAATTAAAATGTACCGAAGATCAAAATGTAACGAAATGTTAGTGCCCCTACCTTATATCGTTTATGGAGTCAGGGGTGACAACCCTTTGAAAGTCCCAGCATTTGTTGTGTCGACAAAAAAGAAGAGATAGCCTGGAAAACAATATTGTTTCCTGTATAAGTATTGTAGAACTCTCATATTTACTGAAAAACCTACACTCAAGAAATACAAACACCTGGTCCTGCTTAATTTTTTGATCTCTTGTCGAACTAATAATTTATCATAAATAATTTTTTACCTGTATTGTTGACAAAGATATTATAAACCTACTTTATCGTAATTGTATCAACATTGGCCCGAAATCAACCGGTTACCATTGGCTAAAATATAATTTGGGGCTAAGCAGTATATTGCTGCTCTTTCATAGTTATATCTTCTTTTGTGGACATCTCCTTTTTTTCTTGAAACTTCTTCTACCTTTACCTTCTTGAACGTAAAACCTTGTAGGAATCAAAATTATGTTCTGATTCATCATCTGTACAATCTAAGAAACAAGGTTTTTATTGATTTAGTAACCATTGTTTCTGATGTGTTAAAATTTTACTGTTACTGGTACAATTTGGAGATATTGTACAATACGGTGCATCTGGATATTTTGTGGTACAATCCAGCATTTCTGGCGTATTCGTTATATTTTGATTGCATTCGCCGGGTTAAGTTTCATTTATTTTAACTTTTCTTCTAGTCAGCTCTTAGAAATATATATATAGAAGCAAAAGAAAACTCGACAAAAAATACTCCTGCATTTCAAACTAATCATTAAACGAAGATTGCAGCACCAATCAGCCTGAGGCGAACACAGCTCCGCACGTACCTCATCAACCTCAGTTTGTTCGAAGTTTCACTCCTTATTCTCTCCTATGAAGTTATAATAGCCTTGATATCCGTTTTTATGACCTTTTCCCAACTCATTCGAGGATACTACGTTTTCTTTTTTGCTTCCATCGGAAGCTGATTTTATGCAGCCTATCACCGTCCATCCTTAATATTTTACCCCGGGAAAATGGGGAAGCGCTTATTATTTGACATACGAGTAGTGAAACGAGTGCTTAAGTTATCCTTGGGTAATTCCACCGGAAAATTAATTCCATGTTCTCCCCGAACATTTGAAGCACCCCTGCCTCAAAGAATAATTGAAAAAATCTTAATGTTTAAAAAAAAAGATAAATTAGCTTGCAAATCAGTTTTATTTCCGATGCCAATCGAGTCCCATGTCATAACTGATAATGAATAAATTTAATCATTAGGGACCATTTCCTGAAAATGACCGCTGAATAATATTGAGTTAAACAAGATGAAACATATATATTCATACGAGATTTGGGGCTAAACAGGATCCCAAGTCTTTCAGCTCAGATCTGGTCTGGTTCCTTCTCTCAGATCTTTGTAAAGTTACTTGTCTAACTAGACATTATGGTAATGATTACTCCCCCAGATCAAGAGAGTTTAAAGCAGGGTAGTATATAATGGATAAAATCATAATAACCACGAGATTCCCATGGAAATGTATAAAAATGTCAACCCGTGACTCCGTAACCCCCCCCCCATCCTAGCTGCATCCCGCGTTATAAACACATATTGCCAAGCACTAGAAGTGGCTAGCTTTTTTCCAGATCTTTTTTTTTTACCACTTTTACAAAACTCAGCCTGTAAGCACCTATACATATATTTTTCAAAACTAAGCATCGGTAAAAATACTGTAGCGTAGTCTGAAAAAGCAGATCTTAGTAAATGCTTCTAAAACAAAACAGTAAATATACATTTGAAATAGTTTGCAATTTCTAACATTATATTTAACCTTAATTTTTCTGTGTCCATGTTACCCACGTCTATTCTTTTAAAAAGTAATTTTGAACCGCTTTCTTGCACCCTAAACATGAAACCCGTGAACCCATCCGCAAATTCATTTATTTTGCTAACATCTTTTCATGATATCAAATTTTAAGCACGATACTTTCAAAGTCTTTTTAATCTCGAGACCTGAAAAAACCTGCAATACATATCTGGACATATCTGGACTTGCCTTCGGGAGGGGTTATTGGTGGACTCTACAAGGTAATTAACCGTGAATCTCTGGACCTTAAGGTTAAACAAATAAGAGGCAACGCTATAGCCTGTAGTAAAGGCCATTGAGCTCCAATGTTCTATTATTTATTATTATTTTTTCCAGAGGTACTTCATATGCAAGGGGTCATCGTATAAACTTCAAAGGGGGCTCACTCGATTGGAAATCGAGAGTTCTAGTGCTCCTTTTAAGAGTCAAAAGTGATTGGAGGGCAACTAGCCCCCCAAACCTTTTTCCCCCAAATACATCCTGTAAAAAATTTGAGGTTGCCATTTTGTTGAAGATAGTTCAAAGATCATGAAACAAAACTCCGGAGTCGACAAAAGCCCCCAAGGCCCGGCGGCAGGGGCTATAAGTTATGCCCTGGTGGCAAATATGGTTCTTGTAGAAGGGATGCTCGTAAAGACTTCAGAGAAGGCTCATTTGATTGGAAATTAAAACTTCTAGTTCACTTTTTTAGAGTAAAAAAAATCGCAGGGCAATTAGCCCCCCCCCACTCCCCTCACACCCTTTTTCCCTAGTTGCATCAGATAAAATTTTTGAGATAGCCACTTCGTCAAAAATAATTCAAATGTCAGATAAAAAAACTCTGATGTCGACAAAACCCTCCCGGGCACGGGGGCAGGCGTTGTAAGTTATGCCCTGGGGGCATATAATGTTCTTATGGAATGGATGCTCGCATAAACTTCAAAGAGGGCTCATTTGATTGGAAATTGAAATATATAGTTCACTTTTTGTAAGTCAAAAGTGGTCGGTGGGCAGCTAGCGCCCCGTCACCTTCCCCCCCTAACGCATCAGATAAAATTATGAGATAGACATTTTGTTAAAAATAGTTCAAAGTACAGGTACCAAAAGCTCCGGTGTCGACACAGCCCCCCAGGGCCCGGATCAGGCGTTGTAAGTTATGCCCTGGGGGCATATATGTTTGTTTTGAAAGGGATGCTCGTATAAACTTCATAGAGGGCTCATTTGATGAGAAATTGAAAGTTGTAAATTACTTTTTAAGAGTCAAAAGGATAGGATGGCAGCTGCCCCCCCCAAACAACCCATTTTTCCCCAAATGCATCAAATAAAAATTTTGAGATAGCCATTTGGTTGAATTAGTTCAAGGGTCATATAGCAAAATTTCCTGTGTCGACACAAGCCTCCAGGGCCAGGGGACAGATGTTGTAATTTATGCCCTAAGGTATATATGGCTCTTATGGAAGGAATGCTCGTATAAACTATAGAGAGAACTCATTTGTTTGAAAATTGAAAGTTCTAGTTCACTGTTTAGGAGTCAAAAGAGATAGGATGGCAACTAGTCACCCCCCCACCCCTCTAAGCCCTTTTTTCCCCCAAATCCACAAATAAAAAATTTTAGATAGCCATTTGTTAAAAATAGTTAGAAGGTTAGAAAAAAAACTCTGGTCTCGACAAAACCGCCCATGGCGCGGGGGCAGACGTTGTAATGTATGCCCTGGAGGCATATATGGCTCTCATGGAAGAGATGCTCGTATATACTTCAGAGACGGCTAATTTGTTCGGAAAGTGATGTTCCTTGTTCACTTCTTAAGATTCAAAAGAGATCAGAGGGTAACTAGCAACTACCCCTCCCCCACGCCCTTTTTTCCAAATGCATCAGGTAAAAATTTTGAGATAGCTATTTTGTTAAAAATAGTTAAAAGGTCAGATAACGAAAACTCTGTTGTCAACACAACCCTCCAGGGCAGGGGTTGTAAGTTATGCACTGGGGGCATATATGGTTCTTATGGAAGGGATGCTCGTATAAACTTCAGAGAGGGCTCATCTGATTGGAAATTGAAAGTTGTAATTCACTTTTTATGAGCCAAAAGTGATCGGAAGGCAGCTTGCCTCCCCCCCCCCCACGCCCATTTTCCCCCAAATGCATCAGATAAAAATTTTGGAGACATTTTGTTAAAAATAGTTCAAGGGTCAAACAACATAATTACCTGTGTCGACACATCCCCCCAGGGCCTAGGGGCAGGCGTTGAAAGTTATGCCCTGGGGGTGTATATGGTTCATACGGAAGGAATGCTCGAATATACTTCAGAGAGGGCTCGTTTGATTTGAATTTGAAAGTTCTAGTTCGTTTTTTTAGAGTCAAGAGATCGGACGGCAACTACCCCCTCTCCCTCCAAGCCCTTTTTTCCCAATATGCATCAAATAAAAAATTTTAGATAGCCATTTTGTAAAAATACTGAAAAGGTTAGATAACAAAAACTTTGGTGTCGATACAACCCCCAAGGCCTGGGGGCAGGCTTTGTAAGTAAAGCCCTGGGGGCATATATGGTTCTTATGGAAGGGATGCTCGTATATACTTCAGAGAAGGATAATTTTTATGAAATTTCTTGTTGAGTTTTTAAGAGTCAAAATAGATCGGAGGGCAACTAGCCCCCCCCTACACACCCTTTTTTCCCAAATGAATCAGGTAAAAATTTGGAGATAGCAATGTTGTTAAAAATACTTTAAAAATGAGATAATAAAAGCTCTGGTGTCAACACAACCCCTCTAGAGTCCGGGGGGAGTCAAAAGTTATGCCCTGGGGGGCATATATGTCTCTAATGGAATGGATGCTCGTATAAACTTCAGAGATGGCTCATTTGATTGGAAATTCAAAGTTGTAGTTCATTTTTTAAGAATCAAAAGAGATCCATGGGCAGCTTACCCCCCCCCCCTCCGCAACGCACTTTTTCCCCAAAGCTATCCAGTAAAATTTTTGAGATAACTATTTTTTAAATAGTTCAAACATCTAATAACAAAAACTCCGGTGTCAACACAAACCCCAGGGCCCGGGAGCAGGCGTTTTAAGTTATGCCCAGGAGGCATATATGTTTCCTATGGAAGGGATGCTCGTATAAACTTCAGAGGGTGCTCAATTGATTAGAAATTGAAAGTTCTAGTTCACTTTCATTTATGCCTCAATAGCAAAATATTTTTGTTCGTTTAAGCTTGATTTGCTGGTTCAGCTTAAGCTTTACTCGTTTTGAGAATTACTTATTCATTTATATTAGTACCTGTTGTATGTTTTTTTTGCAATAATTGTTTGTTTAATTCTTATTCAATGTATATTCAATGTTATTTATTGCCACTACTTATGGAAGAGGTCGTCGTTTAAACTTTGGAAGGGCTCAACTGTTTGGAAATCAAGAGTTCTAGTGCCCTTTTAAGGAGTCAAAAGTGATCAGAAGGCAACTAGCCCCCCCCCCCCATCACGCCTGTTTTGCAAATGTAACCGATAAAAACTTTGAGATAGTCATTTTGTTAAAAAAAGTTCAAAGATCATATAACCAAAACTCCGGTGTCGACATAGCCCACAGGGCCTGGGGGCAGGCGTTATAAGTTATGCGCTGGGGGTATATATGGTTCTTATGGAAGGGATGCTCATATAAACTTCAAAGAGGGCTCATTTTATTTGAAATTGAAAGTTCTAGTTCAGTTTTTGAAAGTTAGAGGTTCTTATGGAAGAAATGCTCGCATAGACTTCAGAGAGGGCTCATTTGATTAGAAATTTGAAGTCCTAGTTAACTTTTTAAGAGTCAAAAGAGATCGAATTCAAAAGAGACCCCCCTCCCTTACGCCCTTTCTTCCCCAAACCCATCCATAAAAATGTTGAGATAACCATTTTGTTAAAAATAGCTCTAACATCACATAATAAAAACTCTGAGGTTGACAAAAACCCATTTTTTTTACTTTGATATTGTTACTTTGATACTAGTTTTGACACTTTGATTAACATTTGATGTTGAAAAAAAAAATTTATATTGAGATAAGGAATTTTTTAAAACTTGAAACTTTTTGTAATCAAAAACGAACAAAATTAATTTAAAAAAAAAATCCGGAAAACAAATTTTTCAAAAAAAATTAAAGGCCGTTTTAAACTTAAGATCAGAAGATACAAATACCTGTTAAAATTTAAACTCCAAACAAACAGAAATTATATAAACAATCATACAAAAAAAAACATACAACAAGTAATAATATAAATGAATAAATAAATCTTAAAAGCTAGTAATGCTTAAATTGAATATTCAAATCAAGTCTAAAACGACAAAAAAAGTTCGATATGAATCTTAAATGAAACCCAAACGAACTGAAATTCAATAAATAACTAATGAAAACAAACATATAATAGGTACTAATGCAAATGCATGAATACATATTCAAACAAGTTAAACTGGAATTGAATATGCATATCAAGCTCGAAACGAACAAAATCACTACAAACAAGAGTTTGGGTATCGCCTCTTTCTCTCACTGTAAAAGTCTAAAACCTATTGCGTCATTGGCGCTTTAATGAAAACTATATATGTCTTAAACAGTCTTTGAAAGTATAAACAAAATCAAATTGAATATATGATATATAATGATATTAATTGTTGAAGCATCAGTTTAAGATTTTATTTTACTGTAATTTAATATCATTTTCAATGTTGCAAGAACTGGAAAAATAAATATTTGCCATATAATTCGTTTTCAGTGAAGCTCCAATGACGCAGTAGGCTTTAGGTTTATACAGTTAAGAAAGGGGGCAGTATCCAAACTCTTGTTTGTAGTGAAACTATATTCGTCTTGAATAATCTTTGAAAGAACTAATAAATTAAACTGACTATTTGATGTATAATGATATTAATTGCTGAAAGCTTATCAGTTCAAAATTTTACTGTAATTTTAATGTTTATTTTCAATATTAAGTACAAAAGAGAATATTCGTAATAAAATTCGTTTTCTTTAGAGCACCAATAACGCAGTAGGTTTAGACTTTTACAGTGAGAGAAGAAGGTCATACCTAAACTCTTGTTTGTGGTGATCATTGTTCGTTTCTACCTTGATTTGAAAATTCAATTTAAGTTTCGATAGTTTTAAAATTTGTTTATTCATTTATATTAGTATCTATTGTATGTATGTTTGCATTGACTATTTATTTAATTTCTGTTCGTTTGGGTTTCATTTATACTTCAATAGAAAAATATCTTTTTTCGTTTTAAGCTTGATTTGCATATTCAATTTGAGCATTATTGGCTCTGAAATTTATTTATTCGTTTATATTATTACATGTTGTATGTTTTTTGATATGTTTGTTTATTTAATTTCTGTTTGTTTTGGGTTTCAGTTTTTCTTGAATAGGAATTTCTGGTCGTTTTTTGTTTGAATTTTAACAGGTATTTGTATCTGTTAATCTTAAGTTTAAAATATCTTTTACTTTTCTTTGAAAATCTTCTTTTTCGGAAAGTTTTTTTTTTTTATTAATCCTCAAGAAACATCTGATTTCCAAATGTCAGGTAAGGCGAAAAAAACTTATTCCTGTTACAAGTTTAAGTACAGCACAAATCGATAGCAGAGCGAAAAAAATTAAATTGCTTCGCAAAAATTTGTTACACAATAACTAAACATGTATATTTCATTATATTAATTAAAAAAAAACATTCCAAAAAATAAGTTTTTCAAAGAAAAGTAAAGGCCATATTAAACTTAAGCTCAGGAGATACAAATACCTGTTAAAATTCAAACTCAAAACGACCAGAAATTACTATTAAAGAATAAATGAAACCCAAAACGAATAGAAATTAAATAAACAATCATAGCAAAAAAAAATACAATAAGTAATAATATAAATGAATAAATAGATCTTAAATAGAGTAATGCTTAGATTGAATATGAATATCAAGCTTAAAACGAAAACAAATATTTTGCTATTAAAGTATAAATGAAACTTAAAACGAACAGAAATTAAATAACAATCAATGCGAACAAACATACAATATATATTATTGTAAATGAATAAATAAATCTTAAAACGAGTGAAACTTAAATTGAATATGCAAATCAAGTTTGTATCGAATAAAAATAACTACCAACCAGAGTTTGGGTATCGCCTCACTGCAGAAGCCTAAAACCTACTGCGTCATTGGCGCTTTACTGGAAACAATTCTTTCATCAATTAAGATTTTAGGGAATAAATATCAGCATATGTAGATTAAAATGACAATGTACATTTTTTTTCAGTAAACTCATTTGAATTTTTTTTCAGTAAAGTACAAATTATATTCTGGATTTCAGAAAACATAGGGGTTTTGAACCCTACTCATATTAATATATGCTCGTTTTGAGTTTGTCTCTAATATTTATTTTAATATTTATTCGTTATAGATTTTATTTATCTATTGATACTGATATGGGGTAGTTGTATGCTTGGTAGATTATATGATAGTTTAGACGCCAGGTGTTGAAAATGTGAATCATATGGGGCTGCTATGAGAATTTGCCTACCCCCCTCCCCCCTAAATTGACCATGCGGATTCAAAAATACCAATAGCACTTGCTTGCGAGTGTTGGAACACTCCGAAACTTGACATTTTATTATATTTTGGTGTTTCATGCAAGAAAATGCATGTTCCACAAAGTTGAGGTGCAGTTGTCCGCTCAAATAGAAATGCCTGGAAGGCATAGAATATAACAGACCAACACGATTAGTTAGAAAAAATGGCAGAGTTAAAAAAAATTACAAAACTATATGAGTCTTGGACAGTCTTGGAAAATATCAACCAAATCAAATTGAATACTAGACCTATAATGATATTAGTTGTTGAAAGATACATCGGTTAAAGAATTTTTTTCACTGTAATTTTTATTTTAATTTTCAATGTTGTAAAAACAGTAAAAGAGTAAATTTGCAATATAGAAGTAATTCGTTTTAAGTGAATAACAAATGACGCAAAAGGCTTTAGGTTTTTACAGTTAAAGAAGGGGGCAATATCCAAATTTTGTTTGTAGTGAAACTATATTTGTCTTGACTAATTTTGAAAAAAACTAATAAATTAAACAGAATATTTGATGCATAATGATACTAATTGCTAAAAGCTCATCAGTTCAAAATTTTACTGTAATTTTAATATTTATTTTCAATATTAAGTACAAAAGAAAACATTTGTAATATAATTCGTTTTCAGTAAGGCACCAATGACGCAGTAGGTTTTAGGCTTTTGCAGTGAGGCGATACCCAAACTCTTGTTTGTAGTTATTTTTATTCGATTCAAACTTGATTTGCATATTCAATTTAAGTTTCACTCGTTTTAAGATTTATTTATTCATTTACATTGATATATATTGTATGCTTGTTCGCATTGACTGTTATTTAATTTCTGTTCGTTTTAAGTTTCATTTATACTTTAATAGCAAAATATTTGTTTTCGTTTTAAGCTTGATTTTCATATTCAATCTAATCATTACTCGCTTCAAGATCTATTTATTCATTTATATTATTGCTTGTTGTATGTTTTTTGGCTATGATTGTTTATTTAATTTCTAGTCGTTTTGGGTTTCATTCATTCTTTAATAGTAATTTTTGATAGTTTTTATTTTTAATTTTAACAGGTATTTGTATCTCCTGAGCTTAAGTTTAAAATGGCCTTTACTTTTCTTTGAAAAACCTATTTTTCGGAAAGTTTTTTCAAATTAGTTTTTGTTTGTTTTTATTGCAAAAAGCTTTGGCATGGGGGGGGGGTGCTTACTGTCCGATTATTCTTGACTTAAAAAAAGGATCTAGAACTTTCAATTTAAATCGAATGAGGCTTTTTTCAAAGTCTATACGATTACCTCTTTGATAAAAACCTTATATATGAACAATAGACAGCTTGCATAACTTGTGAAGAGCGATTGACAACAATGAATGGATTGAAAAAATAGCTCCAATAAGGGGGTTTAGATCATTTCACTTGCTGACACAAAGGGACCACGACTGTTTAGAATTGACCTTAATATTTGTGTGCAAAGGATTTTGTGTGCAAAGGCAATTTTACATCTATCTAAGAGTATGTATTTTAACCTTATAATTGGATAATTATAATAGATTTCCTATGTGTTCTTCCCATACAAAACCCCTTCCCATAAGTTATAAACCACCTTTAATAAGTTATGCCCCAGGGCATAACTTACAACGACTACCCCCGGGCCCTGGTGGGCTGTGTCGACAGTCGACACCTGAGTTTTTTTTATCAGAACTTTGAACTATTTTAACAAAATGTCTATCTCACATCTTTTACCTGATTCATTTAGGGCGTGGAGGAGGGGGGGGGTGGGCTAGTCACCCTCTATGAAAAAAAAATACAATTTCAACTATTAGCTACATTTCAAATTTATTCAGAATATTAATGGTGGGTGCCCCTTCCGCCAACTCCTCCTCTTTTTTTCTCTACAATAATGACCCCCCCCCTTGAGTAAATTGACACGCGCTCATACAAGTAGCTGATTATAAATTGTTAACTGAGCAAGCGAGGATCGTTTAAGTTTGCTTAATTAAGAGTGCAGTGACATATAATCTCACGAGAAAAGAACAAAACAGCCTTCTAATCAAAATATCTAAACAGCAGTTATGAACATGTGAATTTTATCGTAGATGTTTACTTCGACAGCTTGCATAATTACAGAAGTTCCCTTTCTGTGTGAAACTCAAATGATAGATAGGAATAAAAAGGTTATGTTCTTATATTAGTCCACAAATAATGTATATTTACTTACCATTATAATTCTTTTATTGTTCATTAGAACGAGTGAATAAATTGATTCCAATAGGCTTATTACAGCTTCTATTACTTAACTGATCTTGAATGACCAATTTTTTCTTTATATATAGAAAAAAAAATGATTACAAATAGCTTTACACCGGTATTTCTTGAATGATACAATTCTTTTTTTAAGAAATTTGAAATTTTCTATTTTTGGTTAAAAAAAAAAAACAACAACAAAAAAAAAACATGTTATGATGACGGATGAACGAAGTTGCTAAAGACATGTTTGATCACTTTGCTTGGAAAGGTACCAAGGAACATAGGTGTGAGAGGATACTCACTCTCTTTGAAAAGGTGTAGAGCATCAAGCAAATAGCATTGTGATTCCTAGGGCATCAAGCAAATCCATACGACATTGTGTGGGGATACTCACTCTCTTTGAAAAGGTGTACAGCATCAAGCAAATAGCATGGTAATTCCTAGGGCATCAAGCAAAGATACTCACTCTCTTTGAAAAGGTGTAGAGCATCAAGCAAATAGCATGGTAATTCCTAGGGCATCAAGCAAAGTATCAGGTACTACTCTACTCACAATCCGGAAGTAAGTATTTTATCGTGCTTACTATTTGAATAGGAATGTTAACAAAATTGACTCTTACGCTATATTACCAGTGTTTCACTTCAAATTTTTTCAAGTGTGGTCTTGTACGTACAGGGATTCTAGGCATTCCAACGATGGTAGTTAAATTCATTCTTCCTTCAGTAATTTCTCAATTGACAAAGCTTATAAATCTTTCTTTTGAAAATGGGATTTTCCCCAGTTCTCTTAAGCGAGCGAGAGTAACTGTTTTATATTAAGGTGGACCAAGATGGGATCCAGCCAATTATCGTCCTATATCTTTGCTGTGTGTTTTTAGCAAAATTTTTGAAAAGACCATGCTTTCCCGTCTAATTGCTTTTCTAGAGACTAAAAGATTTTTTCATGATTTTCAGTTTGGCTTCCAAGCTGAACATTCTACGGAGCATGCGTGCAACTCTTTTAAGTTTTCTCCACACCGCGCTTGACTCTGGTTTAATTCCTGCAGCTATATTCCTAGATGTCCGTAAGGCTTTTGACTCTTTAACTCATGAGATTCTGCTGTATAAGTTATCACACAATGGTGTAAGAGGACAGGCTTATGCTTGGTTTGATTCCTATTTGTCAGGTAGAACTATCTCCGTAGACTCCCTTTCCCGCTTTTCGTCTGAAGTTGAGTTTGGCGTTCCTCAAGGCTCTGTTCTTGGACCGTTTCTGTTTTTGATTTATGTTAATGACCTTATAAATGCGGTTAAGAATAAAAAACCTACAGTGTGCTGTTGCCTATGTCATCCTAAATCTTCAATGCTAAGAAAAATCTATCGTTTTCGCAGGATGTGGACACTGTTTTTGCTTTTGCTGATGACAGTACCATTGGTACTGTAGTAGGAACTGAGTCTGAGATACTTCCCAAATTAGTTGACCTTTTTGAGACAGTTGTTCTTTGGTTTGATGCAAATTTCCTTGCCCTAAATGTTGCTAAGTCAAGTTTTTTTTTTTTTCCTGTATTTCTCTGGCGTGTCCTGAGGTCTTTTAATAATCGTTTTTTTCTTTGTTTTGTGTGTGTGTGTGTGTGTTGAGTCTTTGAAAGGTTGAAATGCATTACGTTGAATTTTTTTTTAGCATTTATGCCATTTCTGTTTTTCCTCTGTTTTTTTTCCTGGCCATAGAACTTCCTTTATTGGGTGAATAATGAACCATATCCCTTGTATTCCAATCAGATCCTAGAATAACCCAAGCTATGTCTGAAGCAAAGTATAAACACATACAGACAAGTACTGACAAAACTCTCCAAAAGTGACCCCGCATACCTCAGTGCCTCTAGAGGGTAAATGTTGTACTACTTAATCGCTCCGAGCCAATAAATTAAATTTAATACAGCTTTTACGGAACAAGTATAATCACCTACGGAACTTGAAAAATTTATTCGCCAAGTTCGCATAGGTATGGATTCGTCTCCGGAGACGCGGACAAAGGGTCACTTTTTTTGTGTGGAGAGGATAGGTTTTTTCAGTACTTGTCAGTATGTGTTTATACTTTGGTCTGAAGCAGCGTTGCCACCCTGGCCTGGAAGAATTTACTAAATTGGAGAGTAAAAATTTACTAAATCGCATCTGTTTTTACTAAATGCCCAAAATAAATTTTTGTGCGTGCGGCTATCATCGCACGCGCACCATCAAGCATCGATTTTTACTATTGGAGGATAATCAATAGGATTTTCACAATATTTTACCCTTTTTTGTTCTTTTTTCTTTTCCTCTTTTCTTTCATTTTCAGTGTATGATTGAAAATTCTAGAAACCTAAAGTTCAAAAATCCTTTTTTTGGATTATTTGTATGTACTACTGGATAGGCTTCACATTCCAGATGCGGTGTAACCAAGATGTCAAACAATAGTCTGGAATCTTGGATTCTGGAAATCCTGTAGGTGAAGCCCGGCATAAAATTTATCAATGTTCTTCAGGTCATAAAGTTAAGATACATTGAAAAAGTAAAAAACAATCAAAGAAGAAAAACAGCTACAACTTATAATCACGCATAATCATACTCATAATCATAATTCAGGCGATGGAGTGCTTAGAACCTGAGGTATTTCTGAAAGTGACGGCTTTTGAAATTTGTCCCCAGTTTCTGTTTTTAGGTTTGAAATGTAAACCCTTCAATTTTGCATTTTTAAGAGGAAATTTGCCAGTTTTAAAACACTAATTTGGCTGGTCTTTAAATAAGGGTTAAGCCGCTTACAAAGATTTCTGGTAAATTTTAAAGCAATTAATTTAGGATTTTTTTTAACTGATTTTTTCTGGATTCTCTCTCGTTCGCATTCAAGGGAATCAAAAACCAATACAAGCTATGTCACTTCAAATCGGAAATGACGTAATCGGCTACCGGTTTAGTTGTTAAATTATGTAATTTAAAAAGTGCACATCAAATCGGACTAGGGCTGCCAAGAAAAAGAAAACTTATATAACATACAATAATTAGTTTAAAAAATACCATTGTGTCAATAGTTTTCAGGTTAGGCAAATCATACAAATCGAAAAACAAGAAGAAAAATATGTAGTCGCAATTAAAAAAGTCGCACTTAAAGGGCTTTAATCGTTCTCGGCCTCATCCGAATTTAAAGTAGTGTCGAATTCTGACTGAAGGGATCTACTTGTTTCCATTTCTTGGTAGGTCGAGTCAAATTGCTGGGCTTCAACCATTTATGTATTCCACTTGACGACCTGAGAACAAGTTGCTTCGTTTTCATAAGGGACGACACACTCGAGACATTTAGTCTATTCCGGTTTTTAGTTTTGATGACGTACAAAATCAAGAACTGTCTCTACTCCAGCACTTAAATGGGGCAAGCTGCAGAGAGTCAGAAAGAACTTGGGCAAGTATGGAAAAGTTTGTTTCCAGCAGCGTCTTTAAAAAGGGACAAAGATAACTAACAAACATATCAGCTGTTATGAGAGTCTGGGAAAATTTTCTGAAAACAAATTAAGCCGGCATACCAGTCCTGATTTTAAATAGTTTGCCTTTCAAAGCAAGTGTCAAGTAGAAGCCGCAAGAAAAGTAGAGATTTTTAAGCGCCAGGGTTGACGCGAAATCACAAAAATGAGAGCAATAATAGCCATAATATCTAACGTAATCGAAATCAGATTTTTTAGTGTATGGACGCTAATATTTCCCCCTGAATTCATGGAAAATAACGAAAGTTCTGTTTACTATAAATCATGACTTTTTACTAGATTTCGGGAAAGTTACTAGATTTCTTTTATTTTACTAGATCTAGTAAAATCCAACTGACGGTTTGTCAGTATGTGTTTATGCTTTACTTCAGACATAGATTGGGTTATTCTAGGATCTGATTGGAATACAAGGGATATGGCTCATTACTCACCCAATGAAGGAGGTTCTATGGCCAGGAAAAAAACTGAAATGGCATAAATACTAAAAAAAAAAAAAAATTCAATGTAATGCATTTCAACCTTTCAAAGACTCAACACACACATACACACACACAAAACAAAGAAAAAAACACTAATTAAAAGACCCCAAAAAAAGCGATTTTTATGAGACCCCCCCCCTCACCCCCCCAAAAAAGATGTAGGAAAATCCAATAAATTAAACCAAATTCCAAAAATATATTTGAAAACAAGCCACAAAAAATATTAGACAAACTCAATACCCCTCACAACAAACGTTTCCATCCCAGGCTAGGGTCACCCACCCCCCCCCAAAAAAAAATTAATAATAATAAAATTAAAAAAATGAATTTAAACATGAAAAATCAAGACATTAAATTTTTTTTTTATTCTTTTGAAACTACCAAACGAGTGACATTCTTGAGCTGACTCTGGTAGGTTATTCCAAACGATGTGACAAGCAATTAATGAATTAAAGTCAGACCTCACCCAAGGAGTAAACAAAATATTAGTATTACTTGAATTGCGAAGATGATGCGAAGACCTATAAGTGACGAAAGAAGGAGTAGTTTGAAGGACTGTGGGAACATCACCTTGAATTTGATGGAAAGTGAAAGACGCGCACGAAAGAATGTAGAGAGAATACAAATCAAGTAATGGGCTAGTTGGGTTATATGTAGAACAATTTGTTTCCTGTATAAGCTTTCTTGCCTTATCATATAACTTAGAAAGTGGTTTTAAAAAAGAAGAGAAAGTTGACATCCATATTGTAGGGCAATAGGAGACGTAGGAATAAGCAATGGAACAGATTTTTTAAAACGGATGCAGGAAAAATGTGTTTTAGCTTCCTCAAAATTCCAAGACTCCTTGAGATCTTCATATCAATTAATCCAATATGATGCTTAAATGAAAGGTTTTCATCGAGAAGAATACCGAGAAATCAGACATATCGTTCCTTAGGTCTACTGAGAGAGCCCCTTGAAGGCTGGATATTAGTAAACTCAGGGAACGCCAGAGAAATACCGGAAAAAATTAAAAAAAACTTGACTTAGCAACATTTAGGGCAAGGCAATTTGCATGAAACCAAAGAACAACTCTCTCAAAAAGGTCAACTAATTTGGGAAGCTTTTCAGACTCAGTTCTTACTACAGTACCAATGGTACTGTCATCAGCAAAAGCAACGAGAGTGTCCACATCCTGCGAAAACGATGGATTTTTTTTAGCATTGAAAGATTTAGGATGACATAGGCAACAGCATACTGTAGGTTTTTGATTCTTAACCGCAACTATAAGGTCATTAACATAAATCAAAAACAGAAACGGTCCAAGAACAGAGCCTTGAGGAACGCCAAACTCAACTTCAGACGAAAAGCGGGAAAGGGAGTCTACGGAGATAGTTGTACCTAACAAATATGAATCAAACCAAGCATAAGCCTGTCCTCTTACACCATTGTGTGATAGCTTATACAGCAGAATCTCATGAGTTAAAGAGTCAAAAGCTTTACGGACATCTAGGAATATAGCTGCAGGAATTAAACCAGAGTCAAGCGCGGTGTGGAGAAAATCTAAAAGAGTTACACGCATGCTCCTTAGGATGTTTAGCTCGGAAGCCAAACTGAAAATCATGAAAAAATCTTTTAGCCTCTAGAAAAGCAAGTAGACGGGAAAGCATGGTCTTTTCAAAAATTTTACTAAAAACAGACAGCAAAGATATAGGACGATAATTGGCTGGATCCCTTCTTGGTCCACCTTTATATAAAACAGTTATTCTAGCTCGCTTAAGAGAACTGGGGAAAATCCCATTTTCAAAAGAAAGATTTATAAGCTTTGTCAATTGATAAATTACTGAAGGAAGAATGAATTTAACTACCATAGTTGGAATACAGTCAGAGACGACGAAGAACCCTTCAAGCTATTTAGAATCCTGGCTACTTTAACAACAGAAGCAGGATAAAACACCATTGATTTGAGACAAGGCGGACCAAGATAGGATTTGTAATCTGGTTGTGACTGTGAAGACCTGACTGAAGAAGCAGTGTTTTTCCCAATATTGGCAAAATATGATACAAATGCTTCTTGAACAGATGAAATACCCTCAACAACCACATCACCAACTACAAGACTTTGAGGGATAGAAGGAGCTGGAGAAGAACGTTTGAGGATGGAATTGATCACTTGCAAAGTTTTTCGAATATCTTTCCCACAATTCGAGAATTTTTTTGAATAATGAAGGAATTCAGCCTTCCGGCAGAAAGAATTGAAAATATTCCTGTAGAGTTTGAATTACTGAAGACGTACAACATTCAAAGATTGCTTTGTTGACTTTATAACTTTCCAGATATTACTATTTCTCCTTCGACTCTTTAGAAGGCTAGGGTTCATCCACGGATTAAGAAAAGTAAATCTTTTTGACCTTGGGGTACAGGGGATCTGAGCATATATGTTAAAAATTGACTCCTTTACAGACTCATGAAAGCAATCAAACTTTGAACAAAAATCATTATTCTCACCAAAAATGTTCCTTGTCTTCTCAGCTAAATGGGATCTAAGGCGGATCAATTCATTCAAACCAAACCTAAAAGAAGCTGAATCAGATGCTGGAGTTTCCCTATTCATTGTTTTTTCAAGGATAAAGTTGGAAAATATAAGACAATGGTCTGAAATATTACTCACTACAACAGAATTCCGAACCAAATTAAGGGACGAAAAAATTTTATCAATTAAAGATGCTGACTCATCAGTTACACGTGTCAGAGTACAGGTTGTTGGTAGAACACCAGCAGCAAGCAAATCTGAGAGAAAATCCACTGTAGTAGAGGAAGCCATGTCAATTAGATTTAAGTTAGAGTCTCCCATTATTACAAGATCACATGGACGTCTGCCTATTAAATCCAATACCTCATCAAGGACCTGGAGAAAAGAAGGGACGGATCCACTGGGAGATCTATAAACATTACCAATTATCAAAACTTTATTTTTTAAATTAATTTCAATAAACTGGGATTCAAAAACCCCTTCGTCATTCCGTGACAGATCGCTTCGAACAGTATAGGGAAAAATATCAGAAATATACATTACTAGTCCACCCTTTGCCATCCTTCTGCAATTTAGTCGCTCCATTCTGTAACCGAGTATATCTAAAAGCATTTCATTGCTAGAATTCAGTAAAGTCTCACATAATCCGATAACATCGGGTCGCCCATAAAGAACTATCTGCCTCAACTGATCAATCGATTGGCATAGACCCTGAGTAATAAGTTGAAGGACCGAAAAATGATCATCTCGTCTAGTAGCCCACTTTAAATCAGAAACATACTTACTATTAATGGATTGGGAAATATTTAGGGAATTTCCTTTAAATTGATCAATAGAATTATTAAGAATACTAAAAACATCTAAGGGGTTTCTTTGTAATTGAAGTAAACGCCCATCAAGGGAGTAAAAACCCCCAGAGCCTGAGTTAGAAGAATTCATATAACTTAAGGAGACTATGTATCAAACCTGCACCGCAACACACACATAATAAAATAAATAAAAAAAAATAAGTAAGAGGCTATAAATCAAAACAAAAAATAAAAATAAATAAATAAATAAAATCAAAGCAATCATACCAATACTGCAAGATACTAAACATACCTAAAAAAACACACATACACAAAAACAGCTTATTTTAAAAAAACAAAGAAAAAAACGAAAACAAACAGACAAACAAATCATAACTTCTAATACTAAATGCAATCAGCAATAGACCTTATTTTCTTTATTACTCACCCTACACTAGGCTTTGTCAATATCTGACCCTGATCTGACCACACATTACGCGGACCGTAAATGCCTGTAACCGCATTCAAAATGTCCAGGCGATGCTTTGTTAGAGACCCCGATACAAAAATACCAGTAAATTATTCTGAACCTCGACAATTTTTTGGGGGGGAGGGGGGGCTAATGTAACCATCTTTGGAGTCAGGACTGGAAAGCCATATTATTTTTCTGTAAAATTAAAAATACGTTCATACATATGTTTGATTACAAGATCTTCGTAGTTATTCAGAAAAAAAGGTACATTGACTATTCAACGAGCGTTGTACAAGATTTCAGATGATAAATTGCGGCCAGCTGCTATTGTTTTAAGGGTACTTGTCTAGAATCAGGTAAGTGCGCGATAAGTGAAGTTTCGTTAATGCAAATGAAATAAAACAAAATAGGGTAAAAGTAAATATTTCAGAAACAAATTTGGGCTATATGTTTGTACATTAGGGGAGGGGAGGGGGAGAGTAAAGCATAGCATATATTAAATACGTAAGTAGGAATGTATATGCTGATTTCAACCGTGCTTGCGTAATTTGTCTTATCTCTAGCATCTACATGAATATATACTACAGTTTCCCATGCACATTTTAAAAAGCGTGCATACCTATAAAGTGGTCAAACGCGTTTTGAGAGTATAATCGAAATTCTATATGACAAACAGACTGGTTTTTGCTATACATTTCAATTGCACAAGGAATTTTACAAGAATATGCACTAAAGTTTCACGTGCACATTGCAAAAAGCGACCAAACCTTTTATAGCTATAAAGTGGTCAAACACGTTTTGAAACTATAGTCAGTATTGTATAAGACAATCAGACTGGTTATTGCTATATATTTCAAACTTACATGGAATTTCACGAGAATATACAGTACAGTTTCACGTGGACATTTTAAAAGGCTGGCTAACCTATAAAGTGGTCAAACATGTTTTGAGAGTATAATTGCGATTGTATAACACAACCAGAGTGGTTCTTGAGACAACACCCATTTTTTTAGGGCTAATCAGAGAGAGGGTGGAGGCTATTCTATATACGATAACTTGATTGGTGACTGGATTCAAATAAAAGGAGTGATTTTCATTCGTCCTTGAAATTTTGTATATAATGCTCATGCCTTACGATTAAATTTTGGTAATGTTTTAACACACCATGGATAACGCATTTGATATTATTGACTTTGAAGCTATGGCTACATCGATTTATAATGTGAGTTCAGTTTAGTAAATTTTCTTAATTTATTTCCAAATAAAATCATTTTACATAGTCACCTCTCCAGTAAATTCAAATTCAGGGGCATAGCCCTCCCCCCTCCCCAACAATACAAACTCTAAAATATGATGATTATAGTAGATAGGAAACGTAAAATACGCTCTTTTTTGCATTACGTAAACCCCATCTTCCCCCCCTTCTGTTTACAAGTTTAATTCATTCATTAGAAATAGTTCTTTCGTTCAAAATGTCCTTTTCCCATTATCAAAAATAGAGTGTGCTTTCTTTTCCGGTTTAAATAAAACAATCTGTCTTTATAATCCTGTTACAAAAATGACGGTTTCAGAAACAGACTTCACACGCTTGTCTTATCGCCATAGATTAATGCCACATGCGTTTGTGTAATTCAAGACACTTTGAAAAAGAGATTGTTTTTTGGTCAAATTAAACGAGATATTGTATTTGATGAAAACAAATGTATTTAATAGATGAATAAAAGGCTCTTATAAAAATATACGACGGGGAAGGAGGCAATGTATCAACTCTAACACCTTAGCTGTAAGGTGAAAAACAAACTACTTCTTCGCATGAAAAGTAAGGGGGGGGGAGGGGGATTCTTTGTGCAGAAAAGTATACCCTTTGACAAGAAAACTAATGTGGTCATTCCGACACACAACACTGAAGTTTAGTGTTTGGTTAGCTTTTAATTATACCATATTTATGGCTGACTATTTTTAGATCTATATTTTAAATCATTGTATTTGATTTGATGCAGCGGGGGCAGACACGTATACCCTTTGACAAGAAAACTAATGTGGTCATTCCGACACGCAACACTGAAGTTTAGTGTTTGGTTAGCTTTTAATTATACCATATTTATGGCTGACTATTTTTAGATCTATATTTTAAATCATTGTATTGGAATTGACGCAGCGGGGGTACTAATTTTTTCTTCTGTAAAAAGGGGAATCGTTTTTCCATACTAAATTTTGTCTTCTTTTTAAGGACAATTTTGAATAATGCTTGCCTCCCCCTCAAAAGAGAGCTAAGGCTAATGGCGCTACTCCAGTGTAACAACTGGAGATAGCTGGCCCATTTAGAGCCACCCACATCCCTTCCAGACCAGCGCTGCCTGCTCAAGCCCCATTCATGCAAGCCACTATGCAGCCAGGTGGAAAGCTGAAAAGAGAGTGGATGGTTGCTCACATGATAGTGAGCCCCGCTGCTCCAACCCCCCAAGCCAGTGACATTGCAGCCGCCACCACATCTATGCAAGAAACGGATGTCACCGTCCCATCTATCCCCTATCATGCTTTGTCAGGACCATCCGGCACTCAACTGCAGGCTGAATTTGGAAATGTAAGCATTTTACCTCTACCTTCTACCTGATTATATAAATATCTACCTATTTCTTTCCAACTTTTTTTAGTCCTTTCTTTTTGCCATTTTTTCAACACTGTAAGAGTGTGTGTCAGAGATATTAAAATATTAATCCCCCTCCCCAACCATTTTTTTAAATTTCTCTGCTCCCCTCAGAGAGAGCTGAATATAATGTAATTTTTTTTTGATTGTCAAAGAAAGCACCCTTTTGCTTCTTTCTGAACTTTCTGGGGGAGGGGGTTGAGGCAAGTATTTACTTAAATAATGCTAGGAGGGGGGAAATTAAGTTTTGAGGGAGGTGTAAAAAATGGTACTTTTTAATAACCCGGTAAACATCTGACTTGAAATGCTTCGGCATAAATAGGGTATTGCGTCTTTCTGAACTTTCTGGGGAGGGGGTGGGGGCCCCCTCCCCAGAAAGTTCCAAGTATTTAGTTAAAATAATGCTAGGAGGGGGGAAATTGAGTTTTGAGGATGGGGTGAAAAATGAACATAGTTTTTTAACTTTGTAAAATTATGGTTAATTCACATAGAAAATAAACCATTTTTTCTATAGATAAATGAATTAGCAGCGCCATCCTCATCAGGTCATGAAGTATTCAATTTTAGTGGACGTGAACCAATCCTCGCACCACCAATGGAGTTTAGAGATGAGCCTACACTAGTTTTAGATAATATGGAGTGGCATAGGGGTTTTCTAAATGATTGTTTTGGGGACATGGCCAGCCTAGACGATTTAACTTGTGACATTGACATGGTGGAAGACCCCGAATGGACAAATAGATTTATGCGAGAGCATTTAGGTGCTGTTAGTGCATCTGAACCGGGTCCTCATAAAGAAATTCCGTCACAGGACTATACAGGCTGGCTTGATCAGCTATCCCCAAACACCCTGAAAGACATACTAACTGACTTAGAGGATTTCATGCCACCTCCATCCATTGCAATTGAACAGACTGGGGGTGGTGCTATTGACAATTCTATGTCACCCCCACCATTCTGGTTAATGATACAGCTAGTAGTAGTAATAATGTTATAGCAACATCACAAGTATCCCCACTTCCAGATTTTTTTCTTTCCAACTCTGCCTTGCACCATACAAAGGTCTACAGCGCCAAATTCGGTGATCCATTTAAGTCTCTAGTGTCAGGGGATATAATAACAGATCCCCTGGCCATTACACATTTATATACTAATAACAGCTAAATAAGTTTCAGCTTAAGTTAACAGCTAAATAAGTTTCAATTCAGTCGGATAAAACACATGCTTAAAATCTCAACAGCTTAGCTTGCGTAACTAACAAGTTTGACCACTACTGTGTATTAGTGAATTGTTATAGCTGTGACATCAGAAACTTTTAATTAGAGACATAGCGAACTATCATTCAAACGAGTGAACTTAATTGACTAGTTATGCCGGTCTTAGACCAGTCTCTGTCATTTGGATACTGCTTGGATACTTGCCAGTAAGTCTGTATTTGATGAAATTCTAAATGAAAACATAAATCTCACCTGAGAGCGGATTAAATAGCTAGAGAAATATGTCGTCAGTCAGCCAGAAAATGTTTGATGATGGAATGAAGGTATTGGGAAAGAAACTGGATCTCATAATTAACCAACAAAAAGAGTTTGCTGTTACACTGTCCTCGATTTCGGATGAGGTTCAGACTTTGAAAAATGAATCGAAGTCTGGTGATGCGAAGATTGCTAGTCTAGAAAGCCAGCTTGAGGAGCAAAAGTCAAAGTTTGATACAATCGAAACAAAACTGCTGGAAATCGAAGTAAAAGACCGAAAACTCAACTTAATCATCTTCGGATTACCGAAAGAGAAAAACCATCAGACAGTTCTCACAAATGTGCCTACGTTACTTCCATCAAAAATGGAAATCACGGATAAAATCCAAATATCACAGTGCTACCGAGTGCCTCCGAAGTCAAATGTGTCTAGCCGTAGGCCGATCATCCCTCCAGTTTTCGTAACAGTGTCGACGGAAAAAGATATTCTATCAATCTTCAGTTCAATATCAAAGCTGAAAGGAACTGGGGTCCGGATTTGCACGGAGTTGCCGCCCAAATTAAACTCTGTTAGAAACGAGTTACTGTCTAAGGGTAAGGATATGTGAGAGAATGGATCCGCACAACTCACACGAGTGAAACAAAAAGGGGCTAAACTCT
Organism: Artemia sp. Qi Xiang Cuo; assembly: GCF_049724085.1. Classification (NCBI taxonomy): domain Eukaryota; kingdom Metazoa; phylum Arthropoda; class Branchiopoda; order Anostraca; family Artemiidae; genus Artemia; species Artemia sp. Qi Xiang Cuo. Next base: position 61,504,201 of record NC_142812.1, read on the forward strand.
GGCTAGAGTATAAATCAGATTCTGAGTCGCTGTGGGCAAAAGCATAAGAGATATTAAGGCGACTAGTGTATAGATATTAGATCAATCCCGCTCTAGATTGATACTTGTTTCGTTTTTGTGTTTGAGATATGTTGATGTTTTATTTTGATGTGTTATTTAGGCTAGCTCGGTTCAAGTTTATTTTGATTATTTCTACCCCAGTTATTTCTGTTTTACTTATACCTTCTCAACTTAGGTCTTCTCGAAGGATGATAAGCATAATAGGTTTTCATGACTCGGCAGTGGTATGGGCTCCTTATCACGCGGGCTTACTGGCGCGGGGTGGGATCTTTCAAATATTATTTAGTTTACTTTAAAGTTTGCGAGTGTGGGGGGGGGGGGGACCGATAGACTGATGGCTTTGGAGGGGAAACCCCTTAACCTATCTTTACTTTCTGAAACTTTTCGGTCAAAGAGAAAACAACACTTTCTAAAATAAAACCGTCATCGTATGTTTCTCCTGATGAAATAAACAGACTTGAAGATAATTCATTGCGGATGGGGTTTGTGAATGTACAAGGACTAATGAGTTCTATTGATGAACTAACAAATTTATTGCCAGCAAATCAAATTGACATTTTGGGGATTTGTGAAACATTTATTAATGATAAGACACATTATAATCTGAAAATCCCGGGATATAAATTCGTTGATAATAAACGACTAGTCCATGAAAAAGGTGGTCTTGGGTTATTTTTGAAGGATGGAGCACAGTTTGAGCGACTGCCAGAACTTGAAAAATATAACGTTGAAAAAATGTGTGAAATACATTCGGTTGAATGTCGGCTTGGGACTAAAAAAATTCAAGTTTGTGTTGTGTATAAGCCCCCGTCGGCCCCAATACCGCTTTTTTTACAACCTCTGGAGTATTTACTAGCATCTTTGGATGATAAGGATGTTGTGGTTATAGGAGATTTTAATATAAATCTACTGGAATTTAATGAAAATACCCATACAACAAAATTTATTACATTAATGACATCAAATTCCCTAATTCCTTCGTGTACAATTCCAACGCGTATTGCATCGACTAGTGCAACTCTCATTGACAGCATATTTTTAACAACACCAGCCACGTCTTCACAGGTTGTTCTGACGGATTTCTCTGATCATTTTTTTTAATTTCTGATGTGAGATACCAGATTCATAAAATAAAATCACCAGAAACAGCAACCCGGATTATTAATAAAAAAAATCTAGTATGTTTAAAGGATAAACTGAATTTAACTGATTGGTATCCTTTATTTGATGCTGATGAAATAAACTCTGCGACGGATTATTTTTTAGAGGGATTTCATGCTGCACTTGATGAGTCGTACCCAACAGTAAAAAAAAGAAAACGGAAATATAATCAACCCATCCAACCATGGATATCGCCAGCCCTTTTGACGTGAATAAAACATAAAAAAAATCTCTATAAAACTTTAATATCTTTCGAGAGTGAAGAAAATAGAAAAACCTTCAAAAACTATAAAAACCTACTTTCAAAAATAATACGCAATGCTAAAATGAAATTTTATTTCGATTCTTTTAATGAAGTAAGTAAGTCCCCAAAGAAAACTTGGGAACTAATCAATTCATGTTTAAATCGATCGCGGACGTCTTCTTCACCATCAAAAATACGGGATGCCCATGGTAATACAATTGAAAGGGAACTAGAAATGGCAAATTACATAAATTCTCATTTCGTGTCAATCGGGCAGTCAGTAGCTAATAAGCTCCAACTTAATATGTCCCATGGGCAATGTAATTATCCTACTTACCTAGGAAGTCCTTCTGAGAATTCTATGTTTTTAACTACGGTAACACAGGAAGAGTTTGCTAGGGTTGGTAAGCTTTTAAAGAATGGAAATTCCCCGGGGAATGATGAGTCGCCGACCAATATTGTTAAAGCCATTTTACCTAGTATTAATAAAGTTATGTGTCATTTAATAAATCTGTCATTTAGATCAGGAGCTTTTTGGGATTCTTTCAAAAAAGCGAAAGTTTTACCGTTTTATAAAGGTGGTGACAGGAATAATTGCTCGAATTATAGACCCATTTCTATTCTTTTGGGTTTTTCTAAAGTAATGGAGCGATGTTTTTATATTCGAAATGTATAATTTTCTCTGTTCAAAAGACTATTTTTCAAAAACACAATATGGATTTAGAAAAGAGCATAGTACGCAGGATGCTATATTAACTATGGTATAATTTATTCACGAGTGTCTGGAAAAAAATAGATCCCGGCGAGTATATTTTTGGACCTTGAGAAGGCCTTCGATTCGTTAAGCCATGAAATATTGTTGTATAAATTAAACCACGTTGGGATACGAGGACCAGCGCACGATTTTTATCGCATCTTACCTAAGTCGTCGCTCCCAAGTGACTATGATCAACGACACAGTTTCGGATCCATGTCTGTTGTCAAATATTGGTTTCCCGCAAGGTTCAATCCTGGGACCACTGCTTTTTATAATATACATAAATGACCTTCCATCAGCGACAGAAAACCTTGGTCTGAATGTTCTTTTCGCTGATGATACCGGATCATCACTTACTGGATATTCGGAAGAGGATCTCTATGAGAAGCTGCAAATCGTATTTTCACAACTTCTTGTATGGCTAAGAGCTAATCGTTTGTCACTAAATGCATCAAAAACCAAATTTATCATTTATAGTAGAATTGGGCAGAATGCACAAGGAATTTCAACAATATTTGATCATACTACAAATATTCAAATTCAAAGGGTAACTTCGTTCCGATATCTGGGTATTATTATTGATGAAAATCTGTCATATAAAGAACATTGTAATAGATTACGGGTTAAAGCTGCTCAAGGGGTTGGTATAATGCGAAGGTTTCAGCATTTTTTTCCATAGAAATCCTACGTCTAATTTATTTTGCGTTGGTTCATTCCCATCTTACGTATGGTCCTCTGATATATTTGGCAACATTCAGATGTCATGTGAAACCGATACAAATTCTTCAAAACTGGGCTCTTCTAATTTTAAAGAAATATTTACCATCACCCTCTTCGTATCCTAATAGGAGTAAAACTAAAACTCTATATCTTCTAACTAATATTTTGCCTGTTTTACAGATATTCACCCTCAATTCTTTTTTATTTAAGGTAAAATATGGCCGGTCGGAACTACCTCCGTACTTTCGTTCGAATAATTTTTTCCCTGTGCAACATGCACACGCTTATGAAACCCGACATAAATGGAACATTCAGCACCTAAAATTAAGCACAGAGAGATCACGGTTCTCGCCATTATTTTAAATCACGGGTTCATGGTGTATTCATCTACCATTTATTAATTGCAGCAAATCTCTTCCAAATATAAAAAGCAACTTCATTCTATCCTTATAAATAATTTAAAGAATTAATAATATATTGATAAACTGGGTACATTTGATAATATTGTTTTGTTGGGTGTTTTGCCCTTTGAGATGCCGGTCATCGGTTACCCTTATTCGTCCATTGTTTTTTTCTGGTATTTTCGGTGGGTCTTTGCCCGGTGTCGGTGGGTTTGTGGGGTGGGTGCCCTTCTATTGGTGAGTCATGGAATATCTGTTATTTATTTTTTTGTTGTCAAACAGGTTTATTCCGATTAATGTACCGGGTTTTTGTCATTCGACCTTGTGTCTCCGGCGTTTACCCTCTATTTATGTCTATTTTGTACAGATATTTTAAAATTAAACCTTGGACCTTGAACCTAATAAGATTCGAGCCATTCTTGAGCAACTGATGGGGGTGTGGGGGCGGGGGTCAGTTTAAAAGCATCAATAGCACTAAAAATATTTTTTTAAATGAAAATGC
>NC_142812.1:61833250-61902891 GCF_049724085.1 Artemia sp. Qi Xiang Cuo
ATCTAGCTGTTTCCCGGAAACTCATAACATTTGGCTCGAACAACAACAACAAATACTGTTTCCCGCAAACTCATAATATCTGCCTCGAACAACAACAGGAAAGAATTGTCATTAACTTTGCCTCCAACAAGACCAAGAAGGAAATGTCATTAACTGTGCCCGGAAACGGTTTGGGTAATGACTCAATAGTCCGTGAAAGAGACAAAGTTCCTGTTTTCCAATTCTCAATGACAAAATCCATAAAACATACATAAATGTGACAAAGTTCCTGTTTTTTCATTCTCACTGACAAAATCCATAAAAACAGACAAAAATGTGACAAAGTTCCTGTTTTTTCAAATTCTCACTGACAAAAACCATAAAAACATACAAAAATGTGACAAAGTTCCTGTTTTTTCAAACTCTCACTGACAAAAACCATAAAAAAATACAAAAATGTGACAAAGTTCCTGTTTTTTCAAATTCTCACTGACAAAGTCCATAAAACATACAAAAATGTGACAAAGTTCCTGTTTTTTCAAATTCTCACTGAAAAAATCCATAAAAACATCCATGAAAAACATCAAATAAATCGATAAACACACATAACCATCCATTAAAACATCTATAAATGTGACCAAATTCCTGTTTTTTCATTCTCACTGACAAAATCCATAAGCCACGTAGGTCTATGCCCATATATGGAGTCCTGTCAGGAGTCAATAAGGCATCTCTACTCCCAACTTCACAACATTCACGGTCATAGACCCGAATATGGTTCTCCTACACAGAAAAAAGAGAAATGTCGTTCTGAACAAGAATGCGGGAGGGAGTTCAGTGCTAGAAATTTTCTAGAAACTCATGTTGTCATTCTTTTACGATGTGTGTAAGGTACAATGGCCAAGGGAGGAGGAAGTTCAAGTATACTATGGAGACACAGATTTTATATTGTTAAATTTAAAACCAAGAATTTATTGAAAGATTTGGAAAATGGTGTGTACATCAGCTCATGGATGGATTATGCGAATTGGAATGAGAGTATCTACCCCGAGTTGGTGAAACGCCAGGCCCCTAATCAACAGTTAATGTTAAAGACGGAGAAGGGGAGCGATTTAATATCCAATGGGATGTTCCCTGGTCTAAAACCATACTGTTTGGAAAAACAAGATGAAGATATAAGACAGGCATGCAAAAGGGTGCCTGAACTCTCTGTAAAAAATAATTTTAACGCGAGTGTATACAAAACTGTGTAGAGAGTAGTCTAGCGCCACAAGCAAAATTAATGGCAATTCGCTCATTACAATTTAAAAATTATACTGTTAGAGTGGGAAAAAATGCCATGTCTTGCATATCCGACAAGGTCTGTGTACTTGAGGATGATGTGAAAGTACTCCCCCATGGTCACTACCGTATTTCAGATCGAGTTGAATGTATGGACTATCGAAAACAACTCTGTATAGATAAATTAACTTAAATTCAAAAATAGTACTAATACTTGGTGGGTGGGTTTTTTTGGAGGACAACTATTTCCTTATAATACATTCTATTTTTGCCATCATCAACGTCGCCAACATCATTTAACTTTTGCTGCTGCTGCTGCTATTTTCCGCCCCAGCGGGCAGCCCCCTGCGTTTTCCGGCCTGGCTCAGAGGATTGTTGATCCCGGCCTTTGGCCCGGCCCGGCCTTTAGCCCCCTGGGGGGGGGGGGGTATCCCGGCCGACCTTAGGGGGGAGGGGGTATTCTCATCTTTTAAATGTGGTAAATAGTGTTTTATATTCTCTTAGTTTACAAGTATGTTCAACTGTGCTGCTGTTCTTGCTGTTGCTATAGTGTATACATTATTTAAAATACATGTTGTTGTTTTGTTGTTCTTGTTATTGTTGTCAATAAATGAAAAATATGATTCTTAAATTGTTCTTTTCTCTTGCTATTATTGTTGTTGTACAGACAGTGTTCTTAATGTTAGAAAAAAAATGTTTTTGTTGTTCTTGTTGTTGTTGCTATTGAATATCGTACTAAGTAGATGCTGCTTCTGCTTTAGGAAAAAATATTATTTATTCATTAGACAAGTATGGTTTACAGTTAGTTGTAGTCCAACTGCTGTCAACAGCAGTATGTTTCAATATAAAACACCATTCAGATCGTTTCTCTGTGGTTCGTCAATGTCGGGGAAAACGATACTTTTAGAAATAATTAAAGATTGTAATAAAATGTTTTTGGAAAAACCAAAGAAAATTTACTATTGCTATAGTATTTGGCAAGAATCCTATGACCAAATAAAAGCTATTGCCACTGCTACATCGCTCTCATCATGAACATATTTCCATAACCCTAGTTCTACACAATCTATTTCATCAGAGTGAGTGTATGAGGACCCTTGCTTTGAACGGCACCGTCTATATTATCTACCGAGTTCTTCGTGATTTAAGTTCTCTAATAACTCTCAATAAAAAAATATATTCCGGTGTCCCCAAATTTCTACTTTCAGCGTACAGTCAGGCGACAAATACGCCCTATGGGTACATTCTCTTGGATCTTAATCAGAATACAGCCGAGGATTTGCGTGTAGTCACAGATATTTTCAATAAAGAAATTACCGTTTATCTTCCGAAGAACAGTAGAAATTTGCCATCATGACACCGAAGAAACAACACGAAAATAGACACTTATTTTCCATTCTAAGCACTTCAAAACCCCTTCTCAGGAAACCATACTCAAACATGGTGTTGACAAAGAATTTATTAATCTAATACCTGAACTTTGTTTAAATTTAACCGAGGGCAATGTATAGTTACCAGAAGGTGTTAGACAACAGACAAAGCAACATCGTTCCACTGTACGTGCCTTGGCTTGGAAAAAAAGGAAAAGATTTGAAAAGAAAACGTCTCCTTTAAGCGAGCGGTAGCTTTCTTACACTTTTACTGTCAATAGTTGCAGGACTTGTAACAGTTTTCTCTAGATGGCTAAACCCTACAAATTGACTCCAATAGAACCTGTCCTTTCACCAATTGCACGCTTTGAGGACAATCTAAGCAAATTCATTAATGATGAAAATATCGCCGATGATAAAACGCTAGTTTTACTTCAAGATGCACTTTGTCGCGTGGACAAACATAAACTGGACCGTGAAAGACCCTCCGTCCATGTTATTGACCCCCATCCCCCAAAAAGGAAACATCTCAAGATTCTGCAGCAACAACAACAGCACAATTAAAGGAGAAGGAATTGAATTCAATAGTGAAAACAATTGGAAACCTACTGCCACACACATATCGGGAACAGAGTAAAAGATTATTAACATATCTCATGTTGAAAAGTGGTGATGATCATCAAGTTCAAGTCAATAGCACCGGGAAACAAATTATAATTCAGGGAAAAAGTTATAATATACTTGATTTAATTTATGATATAGTTACAAATCGTAGGGGACTTTTATCATTTGACAATAATCCATACAGCTTTCTAAATAGATCAAACTTCCCCAAAAGTCTTATTGGCAATAAGGGATTTCTAAAAAAAAGGGAATATAATACAGGTGTCAGTCCTCTAACACCAACACCACCGCCAACAACACCATTCAAAAAAGAAGGAGAAGACGAAGATTTTAAATAAATCTTGAAAAATACTAGCACTCCTAGTAGCAGCAGCAGCAGTGATTTGATAACACCGACTATGACGGTTAGTCAAAAGCGAAGACGTATTGATATCAACACATTGTCACAAGCACCACCCTCCAGTGTGCAAAAGGGTAGCGGGCATTACACTACGTGTTTATGTTCATGAAGCTAAAGTTTTAAAATATGTTTATGAAAATATTGGTGAAGTGGGAAGTCTAAGTTTCCCCACAACACTTTCTAAAGTTGCCTATGACGTCAGTGGCGATGTCAACAACACTTTAAAAAATGCAAAAGAGTATCTAGAAAATAACCCGAGTTATATTCTATATCAAATTCATAGGATTCGTGGTAATTTACATCGACAAACAGAAGCCTTTTTCCTACTGAATATAATGAAAGAAGATCTTTTAACTCTAGATGAAATTCAAAGACGGAACAATTCACCCTACAAATATATTCTAGTGGCAATCAGTGTCTTGAGTCGCTATGCATATACCATTCCATTGCGATCAGAGAGAGTGGTTGAAGTTGCTCAGGCTTTAGAAAGTATTCTTGAACAAGATTGCTATAGAAAAATTCAAAGTGATTGTGGTAGCGAATTTGTTAATCCACATGTGGAAAAGGTTTTATTGAAATATAATACAAAGCTCTATCATTGCTAGAGTCCGTTAAAGGCTGCAACGGCTGTACGAGTGATACGAACGTTTCGCTTATTAATTTCGAGATATTGTGCACAGAAAAGTACTGCTGCTTTTATTCATGATTTAGATAAAATCATGCAAATATCTAACCATCGACCTCGTCGATCACTGTCTAGTTTTAGCCCTCAGGAAATTCATTGCAGTGAAAATACATTTGACACTTTTCTTAAACAATATTCCAGTGAAAAAAAATTGGTAAGAAAAAATTTAATGTTGTCGATAATGTTCGAATTAATAGAACCATCAATATTTTTGAAAAAGGGAATTATTTATGGCCCACTGAACTTTTAAAAGTGTCAAATATCCTAGATATCTAACCCACGACATGTTGTCTGCGAGACACCAAAGATGATAAGATTCTCGGTGGTTTTTATGATTATGAACTACAAAAAGTTAGAAACAGCAGTTAAATTCATCGAATTGAAAAGATATTAAAGAACCGTACTCGCTGGGGCAAGAGACAGTTGCTTCTTCGTTGACTAGGATACAACTCTGATTTTGATTCTTTGGTTGCAGTTGAAGACATTAACAATGCCAAATGATTTCTATGTGACATTCATGTCCAATGTCTCTGACCCTCTCTACAATGAATAAAACAAGTGATTTTTGGACGAAACTCTCTCCCACCGTCAAATTTGACGGCGCGTATGAAGTGGCTCTTGTCGACTGTATTCTCAAAAATACCTATGATATCCTCATAAAAGATCGCAAATATGATATAGAAATTAGACCCTGTGATTGGCCACCATCCATTAGCGAAGAACATAAAATTCAAAAGATCAATTGGTGGATTATCCAAAAGATCAATACGAGGAACTCAGCTGTATGAATGATTTATGTCATTCTATCAATAAAAGAATTTCCGCTCTTAAAAAAGGAGCCTTTCATTTCAACTATTCAACGGAAGAGCGCAAGATCTACATTAGTTCACCCATTGCCAGTGAAAAGGTTATTCTCAATGATAATCTAAAAGATATTCTTGCTTTAAATTTAATATAATCAATCGTAAAAGTGCCAGAAACACTAATTTTTTTGCTGACTACCCACCTGCCTTCACCGCGGACACTTGTATATTTCTTTATGCTTCGTTTGTTGAAACATCCAGAGTTGGCAATAGCAATGTTCCCTCCTACGAGTTCTTGAACGAAAAACCAATCAAGATCATATTCGTCATTACAATATAAAGCATCTTCACTATATCCTCGTAAACACTTCCAATTTGGAACTCTTCCAGTTAACACTAAGAACTGAATCAGGTGATCCTCTAGCAATATCAAAAGGTTTGGCTGTGATTACATGACATTTTCGTCCTATCGTTGTCGGTGTTAAAAAAACAAGATGTCTAATAGAAAAGAGGTATTCATTTGTCTTGATATTGACTCCTATGTTAATACTCCTGGCCCAGGACAACTGGGCAATGGAACGGACTATTACAAAGGTTTTTCATCAATGTCTGGCTATGGTCTTGGCAGTTGGTCTGCTAAGCTGTTTCGCTCTCTGCACTACCTCTGGCTACAAAATATATTGTACCGGCTGTGACAGATTTTGCATCCTATACACTATATAATTGGAGCTCTGGCAATGATTTTAAAAAAAGTGCTTCGGACAATATTAGGTCCAGTGCGTGAACCTTTGGTGAGCAATTAAAATCTCGAAAAATGGAAAAGGTTTAAAAAGGTTGAGAAACAGTGCATCACCCATCAGTCTCTAATCAGGTCAGAAGCGAAAGACATCACTCCTGTCAAAGAAAAGAAGGGAAAAAACGACAAGTACAATAAGCACTAGAAGAAGGAGAAAAAGCCCAAGGAATAGAATTGTTAAATCGAAACTGGATTTCTTTTCATAGACTGAACAATGGCATATCTACCGCATAAGGATTCCCATCCTTCGATCAATTCATCTTTAAATCTATTCAATGCAGAAAATGTCGACGTGAGTGTAAAACATGGATACTATGATTAATTCTATCCACAACAACCGCTCTCCGATAATATACAATTTCAAAATTATTCCAATGAAGACTACTTTATGGACATGTCTTCGACATTTATAGATTTACATGTGATAGTCAAAAAATCCGACAATGGAATGCCAATTCGTGCTGATGGAATATTCTATGAAAATTGTATATTACATAGTTTATTTCGTCAAATCACTGTCTACATAAATGGAAGATTGGTGAGCACAAGCAACAATCTCTCAAATTATACAAGCTATATGCAGTTCATGTTGATGATACCCAAGTCATACAAGGAACTGAGAGGCACCTCCAATGAATATGAATATATCACAGATACTGATAGTACAGATGCATTTAAAAATGCTACAGGTAGTGAATTACATCTAGTTGGAAAAATATATCATGAGATATTTAATATACCTCAATGGGTACTACCAAATATTAAAATGGATATAAAATTGACACTTGTTCCATCCAATTTCGTCTTATGAAAGGAACTTCCTGCCAATCCCGATGTAACTCTCTCTCTCTCACCTTGGAAATGCTACATATACGAAAGCAACAGGTTATGAGTTATGTTGCTTTGGCAGTGGAAAAACTGACAGCCAGTGGAAATAATATTAGACTACTTGTTCCACATACATCATCAATCAACGTCATATTGCCAAAAGCTTATGCACCTTCACCGACTCATCCTTTATCAATGCCGAAATTCCATCAAAATTAGTATTGGCATTTGTAAAAAACGGTAGCGCAATAGCATCATGGTTTGGCTGCACACATAAATTTGAGATGTCTGGGATTTCATTTCTTTTATGCAAAGTAAATGGAATCCCACTCTACAATCTATCTTTTGATAAATCATACAGGATATTGTATGAGTTGACAATGCAAACCCTAGATCATGATTCACAACTATTTGAAAATGGTACAATCGAAGAAATGTTCGCTAAAACATATGGTATCGTTGTACTAGACTTGTCTGACACTCAAGATATGAGTATAGTACGAACGGTGAGTGTGCGTTTAGAGTGTACATTTGCCAACCTTTTACCTGAGAGTATCACACTAATCTCGTAAATCAATTTGAAACCTATTGGGAAATCACTCCCGAAGGTAGTGTTCTACTAGATCTTGCACCTTGAACACTAGTCAAGTAATCAGTGTATTTAATATGGACCCCTACATTTCCAAATAAATATCCTATTGTTTACCATCGGACTTCCTTGGATAAATGCAAAGTACAAACAATACCCTAATCATTGTTAATAGCAGTCCGTCGACTCTGAATACCGGTCACTGGCTGTGCATCTTTCAAACAATGAAGTCTATTGAATTTTTGATCATCTCGGCCTACCCTATACATTCTACACTCCACACATCAACAACTATATTGAAAGCAGTGGGAAAACTATTATTCAAAACCCAAAAAGAGTACAGGATCTGAAGACTAAAACCGCTTGTTTTCATGCGTTGCTATATTTTGTCTTTAGATATTGCAGTTATACTTACAGACATTTCCTCAGCATTCAAATAAATGATTCACGTCTAAATGAGTTTATGGTAGAAAACATCCTCTCTTGTCTGTGTAACTTTGATTTTAGTGTCTTACGAGTAAAATGTTTTTGAAATGTATGTAAGTATGTTTATTAATAAAAAAATGTATATGTACAACAATAAAGTCTTTATTCTTCACTTTAGATTTCTTCTTCTTATTCTTCTGTGTATAGGCAACTGTCGAGAACCACTAATGCAGGTAGATCCTTTGAACTCACTATATATTGATCTTGATTGGCTGCAAAGTCAGGGTCACATTTTCTACAGTACAATGTAACTTCACTCTTATCATATCTCTTTGTCTAGTCAATGATACTGTTTGCATTCATATTTTTAAATTCACGAGTTTCAATTTGTCTATTTGAAGCAATATAACATACAGTGTTTTCAAGTGGTGAATCACATTCTGTAACAGCCAAACAAAAATCACTAGGTTTATTGTCATAATAGGCAGTGTCGTCACAACGATGACGTCAATCATCAATCAATCAGTCAATCATTTTATTAATAGTAAACTCTATTACAAACGTAAAGAAAAATTACCTGGCCCAAGAAGCTTGGCTTGTTGTGGGCCTTACAACACAATAATAAAGCACTAAAAGAACCATAAATATTACCCTAAATTCAACAATATATATGAAATAAAGATTAAAGAGAACAAACACTAGCATACAGTAAAGAAAAAAAAGAAAAAAAAATATAATAATAACTATATATAAGGGAAAAACACAAAAAGGAGAAACACTAGGACAAGAGAAAAAAGGGAAAATAAACAAAAGAGAGAGAAATTACTAAACTGGAAAGACACGACGAATAACTGCCTTTGCAGACAGAAATAACGGGACATCCGGGGGGATTGAATTCCATAATTGAATAGATTTATAAACAGGAGACCTCCGGGGTGCTGTAGATGAACGTTTAGGCAAAATAAGTCTTTGAGAAGAACTACGTAAAAAGTAGAGTACCTACATGAGCCTGTCCGTGAAAAAAATTGCTACAGAGGCGGTGGAAGTGTACCTAGAAAAGCAGAATGTGCTAAATAAAGATTACTTTTACCAAAAATACGATCCAGCGGAGCTATTCGAGTATGATTATAAAGATCAGAGGAAGGGTAAAGCCGAAGGAGAAGAAAAGTAGCCTTCACTGCCCTATTTTGGGCTCTTTGAATTGAGCAGAGAAGAGATTTATTAGTTTTACCCTAGACAGAGCAGCAATAAAAAAGGTAAGGAAAATTAAAAGCATAATAAAGAGAAAGCATAACATCTGGGGGAAGAAATGAGTTAACCCGGTGCAACATTGACGACTGGCGGAAGATGAGGGAACGGGTGTGAGTTATATGAGGCTTAAAAGAGAGAAAACAGTCAAGATACACATCAAGAAATTTCACCATAGCAGCTTGCGGTATAACATCATTCCCATAAGTCAGGATGATTGGCTCCCTTATGTCTCTCGTACGATAAGGGGTCCTGAAGTGTAAAATGGCACTTTTTTGGCTGTTGAGAGTCATACCATTTGACCAGCACCTATCTTTTACTTTATCAAGAAGACCTTGGGAAGTGGCAGATGGCAAGTCCACTGCAGCAATGAAAATGTTACTGTCATCAGCAAAAAGAATAGGGTGCACAAGGGGATGAAGACCATCAACGACATCATTAATGTAAATTAAAAACAAAAGTGGTCCAAGCACAGAGCCCTGTGGGACACCCTTCAATATAGGCAAAGTAGTGGCAGAATTACCATTAACTGAAACATACTGAGATATTCCCGACAGATAAGACCTTAATCATTCTAGTGGGACTCCATATACTCCAAATGAAGATAGTTTAGACAAAAGAACAGAGTGGTCAACCATATCAAAGGCCTTTGAAAAGTCAAGAAATAGACCCAAAACACACAAGCCCTTGTCCAGATTAGCACGCACAAACTCTGTTGCATCTGAAAGTGCATACTAGGTAGATAAATTGGGACGAAAACCATACTGATGGTTAGTTGTGAGAGAATTTCCTGCAGTCGTATTAGTACTAAAAACAAATGAAGAGAGTCTACGATACACTACTCTTTCAACAACCTTTGACAGGAAGAAGAGAAATGGGTCTATAATTTGAAATTAGAGATGAATCACCTTTTTTATGTAAAGGTAAAACATTAGCAACTTTAAATAAATGAAGGAAAACACCAGAAGAAAGAGAGAGGTTAGTTATGTGTGAGATGGGGTTAAAAACAAACTGACCAATTTTTTAAAGAACATTATTACTCAAACCAAAACCATCAACTGAACGGCTACATGGAAGCTGTAAAACAATACTATAAATCTCAGTATCACTTCATGAGGAAAAGAAAAATGACTTTTCTGCTATAAGAAAACTTACTCTACTCTTGGGTTGAATGGGAACTGAAGGAAGAGTGGTGAAATACGAATTGAAGGCGTTTGCTGAAGAGTTTTTATCCACAATAGATCCATCAGCATTCCTGTAATGACATTGGGGAGACTGTTCGAGTTTCTTGTGAGAAATAGCTTCATTAACTACATTCCAAACCTTTCACAACTTCCCCTTACACTCATCAATTCAACGCGAAAAATAGAGCTTTTTGGCTGCACGTACTGAAGTCGTAAGTACATTTTTATAATGTTTATACTTCAACAGATCATCCTGTGTTTTACTTGTATATGCAACCTTGAACAGAGACGCCTTCATATGTGTAGCATTGATCAGACCTATGGACATCCATGGGCATTTGAGCATAGATTTCCTTGGTCTCTTCCTAAGAAGAAAATGCTTATCCAACAGAGCTCCCATACGAAACACAAATAAACTTGTTGCACATTCAACATCATTAGCTTCAAGAACACTAGACCAATCATTACTCTGAAGACTAAGAATTAAATTAGAAATTTCTTTATCTGTAAAAGTTCTGAAAGAAGATTCACCTTGCTCATTCACAGCAATCTCAGTTTTAGGCACAAAAAGTGATAGATAAATTGGGAAGTGATCAGACAGATCAGTGAAAACAAGACCAGAAGTAAACTTCAATTTTGGAGAATGAGAAATGAAAATATTATCTATCAAAGTGAAAGAATTTCTTGTAGGATCAACACGAGAAGGAACAAAAATTGAAGGAAGTAGCCCAGAAGAAGAAAGCACATCAAAGAGATGCTCACATTCATCACTTGATCCAACATTGAACATATTACAATTAAAATCTCCCAAAACACAAATACGTTTTTTAGACAAAGTTCCCACACCAGAAAGCTGATCAAGCAAATCACAGAACAGATTTGTTGGAAAAGGAGGGGGCTTATAAAACAAACAAACAGTATCACATGCAAACTGGCTTTTCAGATCAATAACAAGAGAATAAACAGTCCTACTATTACACACTACTGAAGTAAACAAGGATTCAAGGTCATACCGTCTACTAAATTTAATATCAGATTTTATAAATAAAGAAATGCCATCTGAGCACTTTACCATTCTAGGGACATGAATAGCAGTATAACCATGCATATCATAAGCTGTTAAATTATCACTATCAGATAACCATGTTTCTATTAGACCAATTACATCAAAAGGGCAAGAATTATCAGACTACAAATATGATTCCAGACTATCCCACTTATCTCTTATCCCACGTACATTCAAACAAAATACATTAAAGCAACTATTTAAAGAGAGAGAAGGCATGATTTTATCACAAAAGTCAGTAGTAGTGTGATAATTGCAACTAGAATTAACCATAGATTCAAGAAAAGGGTCAAGTGTGTGGGCCTCTTGTTTGCCAGCACTACTTGGTTACTCAAAGATAACTGATTTAAGAATAGAAGAATTCCAAAGAAAAGAAAAATCAGCCAGATTTGCCACACATAACAAATGCACACAATATCTTCACAAATGAACAAGATATCAAACAAACAGGCTGAAATAGCAGAGGGTAAATTGAAACTAAAAAGGTGAGACTCATAGGCAACAAAGAAAAGAAAGAGAAGAAAAAAAACCTGCAAGACAAAGAACAATAACAAGCTACAAAGCTAAAAAAAATTTTAAAAATAACAAACAATTACAAGGACAAAGGCAAAAACCAAATAAAGAAAAAGGCAAAACAATAAAGAAGCAACCAGATGAAAAGAGTTATCAACTGTTTATGGAATTTACTTAAAAGAATAATGTAAAACAACCTAGATGCAAGCATAAGTAAAACCATTAAATCATAAAGAGTTAAAAAAACAACATACAAAACAACAGAGCTAAAAGGCAAAAAATTGTTTATTTCAGTCCTGGTAGGGGCTTGGATGGGCTGTAGTTGACTGATGGAGAACATCGACTTGAGATGCCTCTTTAACAGTGATCACTTTATCATCAGAAAGCTTGGTAAGTATTTCTCCCCCACTAGACGATGTAGACCTCTTTCCAAGCTTTGATTTAGCATAGTGAAGTAGCTGAAGTCTAAGCTTTGTAAGTGACTCAGAAATAAAGACACCACTACCTTGCCAACTTTTCTTTTCTCTAAGAATAAGCTGCTGCATTCTTGGATTACAAAATTCCACAACAAGTGGGCGAGATTTCAAACCTGAGCCTTTTTTTCCAATCCTTCTAACAGAAACTATGTCATTCTTAGTCAAAGGAATACCAGGAAACCTATTACTGCAAAATCCAAGAAATTTGCTTTCAGGAGATTCTGGATAAGGATCTTCTTTGAAACCAAATAGGATCAGATGATTTGAAATTTTAATTTGGACAAACTGATCGCTCAGACGATCCACATTGAGTTGAATTGGTTTCAGATATTTTTGCAGCTCTGACAAACCTGAGTCAAGCAAATGAAGAGATAATTCAAGCTTTGACATCCTCAAATCATATTGTTTTAGTGATTTTTCAACAAGCACATCAAAATCCAGTTTAAGACTATTGTATACCTCTTGTTTAATAACTTCCATGTTGTTAGCATCAAAAGCAGCAGGCAAATGACTAGAGGCAAGTTTTTTAACAGACGCCTCAACCAAAGAACCAACCTCATTAGACAGTGCCTCACGGACAACTTCTGCCATAGTAGATTTAAGGTTTTGGTCATTAAGTGAATCTGCAATTAGCTTCTGCTTGTTCTTAAGGGTGTTAATGTGTGAGGTGAGCATATTAATCTGCTTATTAATAGATTCAGATTTACTGAACTGGATGGAGCAGTCTGATCTCGTCTCTCTGTGACTAGGTGGTCTATAGCTCTTTTTTGAGTTGTCACCCATGATGTGGGCTAAAATGAACTCCAAACTAGGCTAATCAAGCTACAAGCTAACAGCAAAAGGCAAGGGATCTTCTGGCTGGCACAAGCAATTATAAAAAGGTTCTAATAACAGCGAAGCAGAGGTGTATTCACCAGGCAGAAAAATAAAAAGACTGTACCTGGGGCGTCCCCAATTGCACCCCTGGGGTTAGGGCTGCTAGGCTTGCCTGCCTTTTCCACTGGACTGGTAGGCACGCTAAACCAGTTCTTCAGATAAATTCAATTTAACGAGAAGGTTGATGTTGCCAGATATTACACTTAAACAAACAATATAGATACGTACAACAATACAGAGACGTACAAACCAAATTTTCTTGTTACCCCAACAGTTGAATCGTAGACCTGATTCTTCCTCCCAAAATGATTTAATACCACGACGATACCAATCTCGTAAAAATAAACTAAAATCTCGTTTAGGCTTCTTTCCAATCATACCAGGATAAGTATTCTCCCACGGATCACATTCGTCACAGTGATAATTAGAGCATAGTTGTCCTCTAGGGTGAGAGTCACAAATCTCTTCAAGACATGGATTACAGTCTTTAATTTGTACTGCATATCCTCTATGTAATTGAAAAGGATTGCATAACTTTTGCTTTTCATTATACTCATCAATAATTGTACACTTCTCACATGATGACCTACTGCCAAGAGTATACATACATAGTGGACATGTTTAGAACATTTTTTTGGTTTCCAGTGTCAACTCTGTCACAGCTAAAATGAAATTGATCCACGTTAGATAACTTCAGAGGGGGGAGAGAGAGGAGTAACTTTCTGACGTTACATAACCTGTTTTGAAGAGAGAGTCATCTACGTAGAATCTATGGCAATGTATTCAAAAGTATATCCACGATATTATTTTGCTTTGTTTCAATGATTATATCAATAGATTGAGTAAAAGCATTTGAGTCACGTCGTAAAAGCTTCATACAATAGTCCAACGGTGGAGAATCATTCCCCATTATATTGTCAAGTGCTCCCTGAGAAAATATCTTCCGTTGAAGAGATAATTCGAGAAAATCGTCACCTAGAATCAAACGTTTTTCCATAATCACAAGATTTGACTTAATTCTCCCTATCTCAAATTCATTCATTTTTCAATCCTAACGCTCTCACTGTTGACTTTAGACTAACCACGATTCGTTCTACTTCAAGAATATTCGATAGCCTACTTTTAAAAATCTAACAAAAAGAAAGGGAACATTTTAAATTTCGAAACAATTTTATTATGTGTGAGCATAATTACAACAATAATATAATACACATATTTAATTACCGATATAACTTATTGTCCTCAATATACTTCACTATTGCATTTAAAGAACTTTGAAGTCTGTGTATATGTGATATATGGACTTTCGCAGCGAAGCATAATTGGTCCTCAAATTTAAATTTACTCAAAGATATCACGTATCTTGCATATAGTTCTTCCCACTCAAGACAAAGTCGAGACCCTCTCGTGATTTCTACTGCAATGTTTGGTGCTCTTGTATCATTGCTGCTGTTACCAGCTCCACTATTAATTTCTAATAGTGTAAACATTCCACTCCTTATTGCAAATATATATCTTGCCAAATAAATAAACGAGCAAAGTCAAACTGTTCTCACCCCTTGACTTCTATTCTCACACTAATATCAACTATACTGACAATCCTTCCTTATATTGGTTGCGCTTGCTATTGCGCAGGTCTATGCTAAAATTCCTGGAAAAAGAGCTAAGTGATGTCACTTCGTCTCATATTTCTAACCCATTGATTGGCTGTGACGTCACTTCTTATCGGAATTAGAGATACATCCCTACTCCCCTTCAAATACCCGACTATTCACGCTGAAGTTTTTTAGTAGTTAAGCCTCTCATTGTTCTATTTAAACGACAATTGGGTTTCGGCAGTCGTTCTTACAGAATCGGGACTAAATTCAAACTTAAGAATAAATACAGAGGTATTGAAGAGGGGGCAACACCCTTCATATAAATGATTTTTTTGTTCGTTTCAATGTTGCTCCTTAGGCGTACTTTCAGATGAAAAAACCTTTTTTATTTTATTTCAAATATTTTTTCTAATGCCAGGAAATTCGGCTCCACCTCCACAGAAAAATCCTTCCTCTCCCCGAAAAGATTGTCTAGAGAATTCAATCCCGTCAAAATTTTATCAAGGACAATTACCCTTAATATCTCCAAGCGTAAGATTGGATCGACAAAGAGAAAGTTAAAATAAATAAAAAGAATTTTGTTTAGGAATTCTGGCAAATCCCCCCAGTGTAAAATTTCCCTTCAAAATTTCATCCCCCGGAAACCTTCCCCATGGAAGTAGAAAGGGGTCAGGAGGTCCCGTACGAACACCATATATGGGCATAGAGTCCCTAGGGAGAACACCTATGCTGTCAGTCCCAATCCCACACCATATATGGGCATGGAATCCCCAGGGAGAACACGTTTCCGAGAAATTGATTGCGTAACCTAGCCTAACCTCATGAGCTCGTGACGGGGGGCACCATATATGAGCATAGACTCCCCAGGGAGAACACGTTTCCGAGAAATTGATTGCGTAACCTAGCCTAACCTCATGAGCTCGTGACGGTACACCATTTATGGGCGGAGAGTCCCTAGGGAGAACACCTGGGCTGTCAGACCCAATCCCACAATAAATATGGGCATGGAATCCCCAGGGAGAACACGTTTCCGAGAAAGTGATTGCGTAACCTAGCCTAACCTTATGAGCTCATGACGGGGGGCACCATATATGGGCATAGAGTCCCTAGGGGAAATGGATCTCTGAGAAATTGATTGTGTAATCGAAGGGGAGGTGGATTTCCGAAAACTTGATTGCGTAATCGATTGGGAATTTTATTGATCCGATAACGGAAAACAAATTACGTGTCTCCTTCTAAGCCAATCAGAGGGCTGGTTACATATTAGCGGGTGAGGATTGCAGAGAATATAAGGAAAGGATTTTTGCTATAGTTTTTTTTATTAGTCTGTGAATAGAATTCAAAGGAATGAGAAATCACTAAGTTCTTAGTTAGCAGTGTGATAACTTGAGTGAACAAGTTGAGTTAGAAATATCCTTTTATTGCAACTGTTCTATTTGTAAAGGTAATTTTCATGATTTTGAACATTCTCATGAACCTACTGTTTGTTCAGAGAGCATAGAGGCAGAGATAGATGAGAAGAATCTAGAGGAAATGAGAAGAAAAATTGCATGTGATATGGAGAGAAATTTATATCGATTGCAAGTAAGCTCACATAAAACAAGGTTTGATATGACAGAAAAGGAAGATCAAATGAAGAGACTGGGAAAAGAGGGATGTCTATATAGCGTGGAAGACAGCAGTGAAAGCCCAATGAAAAACTTGTATAAAGCAAGATATAACGCTGAATATTATGATGAATGTGTTCTAAGAGAAGAGAAAAAATTGTCATTCAAGAGACAAAATAAGAGGTCATTCTATGAAAAGGATTTTAAACAACGAAAACCGTGGTGGAAGAATTCTTCTATATGATTTAACGATAAATCTAATTATTTATATTTATAATGAGTTTTATATTATAATCATACAATAAATTAGATTGTACAATTTTAAGTTTCACATATTAATTATATATATATATATATATATATATATATATATATATATATATATATATATATATATATATATATATATATATATATATATATATATATATATATATATATATATATATATATATATATATATATATATATATATATATATATATATAGGAAGTCATCAGAGACTTCTGTGCATAAATAGTTCAGATTGAATAGATCAGCCTTTAGAATGATATCGATCCTCAATCAAGTTTTCTATCAAAGATAAAAATAAATCATTCTTAAAATATTTATTCTTTTGCTATATCAATATTTATTATAGTTTTCAAGTATATTATCACAGGTTCAATTATGTGAACCTCGTCTTCTTCCTCCACTATCATAATATCTATGAGAGGGGGTGTCTCCTGAGATTGAGTGTATACCACCTCCTCAAATAATCATTACATACTCGAAGTGTCGGTAAACTGGTTCTCAGTTGCCCGACATCTTCGACCTGACACATTCGATTTGAAGGCCCACTCCTCAAAAGATCCTCTGATATACATGTGCAGAGCAGCTGATCCTCCTCCTCAAGTGTAATCTCACTTGCATCAGTTTTAGTACACGTAGCTAGAAGCTCCTTTTCCTCCTCAAGAGTGAGCCCCCACACACGCCACACATCTTAAAAAAGATTGAGAACACTATGATGGAAATATAAATTTAAATTTAAACAATGTTGTGGGAGAACGGTTCTTGGAAATTTTCAGCGGGTTTCAATTTCTGGGAAAAATTTCAACGGAAGAGAGATTTCAAGAGTGACCTGAAAAACGAATAGAAATTTAAGTCTTTTTTCAAATTGAAAATATTAAATAAAAATAAATTATTTCAGATGAAAGTAAGGAGTTGCATTAAATTTCAAAACGAAGAAGCTTTGGAATGAAAATAAGCCATTTCCGTAAAAAACGAACTATAAGGCTATTTTGACCGTAAACTCCGGTTTTTGTAAGAAAATTATAGAAAATACATTTCTCTGGTTCAAATGTGAATCTTTGGTTAGAAAAAGCCCAGCTTTGGAACGAAAAATATGCCATTTCCGTAAAAAATGAACTATAAAGCATTTTTTTTTGACCGTAAACACTAGTTTTTAAAGAAAATTATAGAAAATACATTTCTCTGGTTCAAATGTGAACCTTTGGATAGAAAAAGCCATGCTTTGGAACGAAAATAAGCCATTTGTTAACGTAAACACTAGTTTTTGTAAGAAAATTATAGAAAATACATTTCTCAGGGTCAAATGTGAATCATTGGTTAGAAAAATCCCAGCTCTGGAAAGAAAATAAGACATTTCAGTAAAAAATGAACTATAAAGCTTTTTTGACCGTAAACACTAGTTTTTGTGCTTTGGATCGTAAATATACCATTTCCGTAAAAAATGAACTATAAAGCTTTTCTGACCGTAAACACTAGTTTTTGTAAGAAAATTATTAAAAATACATTTCTCTGGGTCAAAGATGAATCTTTGGTTAGAAAAAGCCCAGGTTCGGAAGAAAAACAAGCCATTTCAGTAAAAAATGAACTATAAAGCATTTTTTGACTATAAACACTAGTTTTTGTTAAACAAAATCAAAGAAAATGCCTTACACTGGGTCCAATGTGAATCTTTGGTTAGAAAAAGCCCAGCTTTGGAACGAACATATGCCATTTCCATAAAAAATGAACTATAAAGCATTTTTTAACCGTAAACACTAGTTTTTGTAAGAAAATTATTGAAAATACATTTCTCTGGGTCAAATGTGAACCTTTGGATAGAAAAAAGCCCTTCTTTGCAACGAACATAAGCCATTTCCATAAAAAATTAAGTATAAAACATTTTTGACTGTAAACACTAGTTTTTGTAAGAAAATTTTAGAGAATGCATTTCTTTGGGTCAAATGTGAACCTTTAGTTAGAAAAAAGCCCTGCTTTGGAACAAAATTTAGCTATTTCCGTAAAAAATTAAATATAAAGCTTTTTTACCGTAAACACTTGATTCTGTCAGAAAATTATAGAAAATACATTTCTCCTGGTTCAAATGTGAATTTTTGGTTAGAAAAAAGCCCATCTTTGGATCGAAAATAAGCCATTTCCATAAAAAATGAACTATAAAGGTTTTTTGACTGTAAACTATAGTTTTTGTAAGAAAATTACAGAAAATACATATCTCTGGGTCAAATGTAAATCTTTGGTTAGAAAAAAGCCCTGCTTTGAAACCAAAATATACCATTTCCATAAAAAATGAAATATATAGCATTTTTGACTGTAAACACTAGTTTTTGTAAAAAAATTTATAGAAAATACATTTCTGTGGGACAAATGTGAATCTTTGGTTAGAAAAAAGCCCACCTTTGGAATGAAAATATACCATTTTCGTACAAAATGAACTATAAAGCTTATTTTGACCGTAAACACTAGTTTTTGTAAAAAAATTATAGAAAATACATTTCGCTGGTTCAAATGTGAATCTTTGGTTAGAAAAAGCCCAGCTCTGGAACGAAAATAAACCATTTCCGTAAAAAATGAACTATAAAGCTTTTCTGGCCGTAAAAACTAGTTTTTGTAAGAGAATTATAGGAAATACATTTCTCTGGGTCAAATAGGAGTTTTTGGTTAGAAAAAAGCCCAGCTCTGGAACTAAAACAAGCCATTTCCATAAAAAATGAATTATAAAGCTTTTTTGACCGTAAACACTAGTTTTGTAAGAAAATTATTGAAAACACATTTCTCTGGGCCAAATGTGAATCTTTGGTTAGAAAAAAGCCCTGATCTGGAACGAAAATAAGCCATTTCCGTAAAAAATTAACTATAAAGGTTTTTTTTACCATAAACTCGAGTTTTTGTAAGAAAATCACAAAAAATATCGATCCCTGGGTCCAATGTAAAACTTAGGATAGAAAATACCCCAGGATTAGAACGAAAATAAACCATTTACGTAAAAACTGAACTATATAGCTTTTTTTGACCATAAACACTAGTTTTCGTAAGAAAATAACAGAAAATATATTTCTCTGGGTCAAATTTGAATATTTGGTTAGAAAAAATCCCAGCTTTGGAACGAAAATATACCATTTCCGTAAAACATAAACTATAAGGCTTTTTTTTTAACGTAAACACTAGTTTTGTAAGGAAATTATGGAAAATAGATTTCTCTGGTTCAAATGTGGATCTTTGGTTAGAAAAGCCCAGCTCTGGAACGAAAATAAACCATTTCCGTAAAAAATGAACTATAAAGCTCTTTTGACCGTAAACACTAGTTTTTGTAAGAAAATTATTGAAAGTACATTTCTCTGGGTCAAATGTGAATCTTTGGTTAGAAAAAAGCCCAGCTTTGAATCGAAAATATACTATTTCCGTAAAAACTAAACTATAAAGCTTTTTTTACTGTAAACCCTAGTTTACGTAAAAAAATAACAGAAAGTACATTTCTCTCGGTCAAATGTGAATCTTTGGTTAGAAAAAATCCCAGCTGTGGAACGAAAATATGCCATTTCCGTAAAAAATGAACTATAAAGCTTGTTTTTACCGTAAAAACTAGTTTATTTAAGAAAATTATAGAAAATACATTTCGCTGGTTCAAATGTGAATCTTTGGTTAGAAAAAGCCCAGCTCTGGAACGAAAATATACTATTTCCGTAAAAAATGAACTATAAAGCTTTTCTGACCGTAAACACTAGTTTTTGTAAGAAAATTATTGAAAATACATTTCTCTGGGTCAAATAGGAATCTTTGGTTAGAAAAAAGCCAAGCTTTGGAACGAAAATATACCATTTCCGTAAAAAATGAACTATAAAGCTTTTTTGACCGTAAACACTAGTTTTTGTAAGAAAATTATAGAAAATACATTTCTCTGGGTCAAAGGTGAACCTTTGGATAGAAAAAAGCTCAGCTTTGGAATGAAAATATACATTTCCGTAAAAAATTAACCATATGGCTGTTTAGATCGCAGACTCTAGTTTTGTAATAAATCCACATAAAGCATATATCCCTGGGTCAAATTTAAACCATTAGATAGAAAAAAGCCCAGCTGAGCAATGTCTTATTGCCATTTCCGTAAAAAATGAAGAATAAGGCATTTTTGGATATAAACTATAGTTTTTGTTACAACTTTACAGAAAACAGATTACACTGGTTCAAATGTGAACCTCTGGATAGAAAAAAGCCCTGCTTTGGAACGAAAATAAACCATTTCCATAAAAACTGAACTATATAGCTTTTTTTACCATAAAAACTAGTTTTTGTAAGACAATTTTAGAAAATACATTTCGCTGGGTCAAATGTGAATCTTTGGTTAGAAAAAAGCCCAGCTTTGGAACGAAAATATACCATTTCCGTAAAAAATGAACTATAAAGCTTTTTTTTACCATAAACACTAGTTTTTGTAAGAAAATTTTAGAAAGCATAAATTTCTTGGTTCAAATATGAACCTTTGAATAGAAAAAAGCCCAGCTTTGGAACGAAAATAAGCCATTTCCCTAAAAAATGAAGTATAAAGTTCTTTTGACGATAAACCATAGTTTTTGTAAGAAAATTATAGAAAATACATATCAGAGGATCAAATTTGAATCTTAGGTTAAGAAAGTCCTGGTATGGATCGAAAAAAAAAATTTCCGTACAAACTGAACCATAAAGATTTTCTGACCGTAAACACTAGTTTTGTAAAAAAATTATAGAAAATTCATTTCTCTGGGTCAAATGTGAATCTTTGGTTATGAAAAAGCCCAGCTTTGGAATGAAAATATGCCATTTCCGTAAAAAATGAACTATAAAGCTTTTTTTAACCGTAAACTCTAGTTTTTGTAAGAAAATTATAGAAAATACATTTCTCTGGGTCAAATGTGAATCTTTGGTTAGAAAAAAGCCCAGCTTTGGAACGAAAATATGCCATTTCCTAAAAAAATGAACTATAAAGCTTTTCTGACCATAAACAATAGTTTTTGTAAGAAAATTATAGAAAATACATTCCTCTGGGTCAAATGTGAATCTTTGATCAGAAAAAAGCCCAACTAGTTTTGGATTGAAAATAAGCCATTTCCGTAAAAAATGAACTACTCCTAATCACTAATTTAAGCCCTTCCCTATGTTTAGCTGGGATTATTTCGAACTTGCTACTTCCCCACAATTTCTTTACATGCAAATATGACATTTTACATTTATGCTTGTCTGGCTGACGTCAAGTTCACACTTAATTGTCGTAATCTCTGTTCGCGCAAAATTAGACTTGATGATTCATTGTGATTGCTATTCCCTTAAGTCCAATATCAAACCTAAGTGAATTGATGGACTAGTTGATTGATATTTGCCTGGACATATTAGAAATTTAGAATGCCGCAAGGCTACTGCCAGGAGTTTTCTAGTTCAGATGCGTGTGCGTGCGTTAATCTATGAGTGATGTTCATTTAGGTTTCATTGCGGCACGTGTCAAGATAAAAAAATAAAAATTTCCATAAAAGCAGTTTTTCAAAGAAAAGTAAAAACCTACATTAAACCAAAGGCGTACAGAAATAAAGTCAGATTATAATTCAAATCTAAAAAGAACAGAAATCGCTACCAATGAATAAATGATGCCCAAAAATAACAGAAATTGCAATGAATAATCACGACAAACTCAGGAGTGAATCCAGGATTTTTTAGGGGGAAGGGTGTGCAAAATAGGTTGATCTGATAAACTTGTGTTAGGAGCAAGTTTAAATAACGCAAACTTGCGTTAATTAAGTAGATTACACTACTTTAGATTATACTAGGAGGGGGTTAATTATCCTAACCTAACTATATTCCCAACTTTTACTGGCTTTATGTATAAATTTCATAACTTATAAAACCTTTCCCGAGGGGGGATGTATAAACCTTTCCCCCGTCACTTTTTCCAGACAATTCTGGAAAAAAGTACCGTTAGGGTGAAGAAATAGAAATATAATTGTTGATAAAAGATGTTTGTTTCTGCTTAAAACCTTTCCCATGGGGGATATGTGATAAATGGTAGACAATAAGTCTTCAGGATTCTTCACCTCGTAAGATTTTCGTAATAATTAACCGTTATTAAAGTTTATTTCGTGGTTTTGATGGTTTTAAGACCAGTGCAAATTGAAATATAGACTGTGATATAATGATGAATAGTTCAAATGTAGGCGATGTTTCTCCAATGGTTGATGTGAGTTTAAAAAACTTTTTAAGACATGGTTGAATTTTTGTGTAATGATAATAGACACTTGTTAATTTTCTATGAATTGAAACTGACTCGGTTTTCCGTAAATTTGAGTTTTTTCTTAAGAAAATGTCACATCTTTAACAAATTTAGCCTTAGCTAGTTAAAACTGTGCATGAATTATAATCACTTTAATTTTTCGCACAAAAAAATGTAGCAACAACCTGAAGTTTACGGTTAAAAAATGCTTTATAGTTCATTTTTTTACGAAAATGGCTTATTTTTGTTCCAAAGGTGGGCTTTTTTCTAACCAAAGATTCACATTTGAACCAGAGAAATGTATTTTCTATAAATTTCCTTACAAAAACTAGTGTTTACGGTCAAAAAAGCTTTATATTTCATTTTTTAAGGAAATGGCTTATTTTCGTTCCAAAGGTGGGCTTTTTTTCTAACCAAAGGTTCACATTTGACCCAGAGAAATGTGTTTTCTATAATTTTCTTACAAAAACTAGTGTTTACAGTAAGAAATGCTTTGTAGTTCATTTTTTATGGAAATGGCTTATTTTTGCTCCAAAGCTGGGCTTTTTTCTAACCAAAGGTTCATATTTGACCCAGAGAAATGTATTTTTTATAATTTTATTACAAAAACTATAGTTTACGGTTAAAAAAAGCTTTATAGTTCATTTTTTATGGAAATGGCTTATTTTTGTTCCAAAGCTGGGCTTTTTTCTAATCAAAGATTCACATTTGAACCAGAGAAATGTATTTTCTATAATTTTCTTACAAAAACTAGTGTTTACGGTAAAAAAAAGCTTTATAGTTCATTTTTTACGGAAATGGCTTAATTTCGTTCCAAAGCTTGTCTTTTTTCTGGCCAAAAATTCACATTTGAACCACAGTAATGTATTTTCTATAATTTTCTTACAAAAACTAGGGTTTACGGTCAAAAAAAGCTTTATAGTTCATTCTTATGGAAATTTCTTATTTTCGTTCCAAAGCTTGGCTTTTTTCTAACCAAAGATTCACATTTGAACCAGAGCAATGTATTTTCTATAATTTTCTTACAAAAACTAGTGTTTACGGTTAAAAAATGCTTTATAGTTCATTTTTTATTGAAATGGCATATTTTCGTTCCAAAGCTGGGCCTTTTCATAGCCAAAGATTCACCTTTGAACCAGAGAAATGTATTTTCTATAATTTTCTTACAAAAACTAGTGTTTACGGTCAAAAAAGCTTTATAGTTCATTTTTTAGGGAAATGGTTTATTTTTGATTCAAAGCTGGTCTTTTTTCTAACCAAAAACTCACATTTGACCCAGAAAAATGTATTTTCTATAATTTTCTTACAAAAATTAATGTTTATGGTCAAAAAAAGCCTTATAGTTCATTTTTTATGGAAATGGCGTTCCAAAGCTGGGCTTTTTTAACCTAAGATTCACATTTGAACCAGAGAAATGTATTTTCTATAATTTTCTTACAAAAACTAGTGTTTACGGAAAAAAAAGCTTTATTCTTCATTTTTTTACGGAAATGGCATATTTTCGTTCCAAAGGTGGGCTTTTTTTCTAACCAAAGATTCACATTTGACCCAGAGAAATGTATTTTCTAAATTTCTCTCACATAAACTAGTGTTTACGGTAAAAAAAAGCTTTATATTTCATTTTTTACGAAAATGGCTTATTTTCATTCCAAAGGTGGGCTTTTTTCTCACCAAAAACTAAAATTTGACCCAGAGATATGTATTTTCTAAAATTTTCTTACAAAAATATTGTTTACCGTCAAAAATGCTTTATAGTTCATTTTTTACGGAAATAGTTTATTTTCGTTCCAAAGCTGGGTTTTTTTCTAACCAAAGATTCAAATTTGACCCAGAGAAATGTATTTTCTATAATTTTATTACAAAAACTAGTGTTTATAATCAAAAAGCTATATAGTTTATTTTTTATGGAAATGGTTTAGTTTCGTTCCAAACCTGGGCTTTTTTCTAACCAGAGATTCAAATTTGACCCAGAGAACTATGTTTTTTATAATTTTCTTACAAAACTAGTGTTTACGGTAAAAAAATGCTTTATAGTTTAGTTTTTACGGAAATAGCTAAATTTTATTCCAAAGCTGGGCTTTTTTCTAACCAAAGATTCACATTTGACCCAGAGAAATGTATTTTCTGTAATTTTCTTACAAAAACTAGTGTTTACGGTAAAAAAATCCTTTATAGTTCATTTTGTACGGAAATGGCTTATTTTCGTTCCAAAGCTTGGCTTTTTTATAACCAAAGATTCACGTTTGATCCAGAGAACATTTTCTATAACTTTATTACAAAAACTAGTGTTTACGGTCAGAAAAGCTTTTTAGTTCATTTTTTACTGAAATGGCTTATTTTCGTTCCAAAGCTGGGCTTTTTTCTAACCAAAGATTCACATTTGATCCCGAGCAATGAATTTTCTATAATTTTCTTATAAAACGTAGTGTTTATGGTAAAAAAATGCTTTATAGTTCATTTTTTACGGAAATGGTATATTTTCGTTCCAGAGCTGGGCTTTTTCTAACCAATGATTCACATTCGACCCAGAGAAATGTATTTTCTATAATTTTCTTACAAAAACTAGTGTTTACGGTCAAAAAAGCTTTATAGTTCATTTTTTACGGAAATGTTTTATTTTAGTTCCAAAGCTGGGCTTTTTCTAACCAAAGATTCACATTTGACCAAGAGAAATATATTTTCTAAAATTTTCTTACAAAAACTAGTGTTTACGGCCAAAAAAGCTTTATAGTTCATTATTTACGGTTATGGATTATTTTCGTTCCAGAGCATGGCCTTTTCTATTCAAAGGTTCACATTTGAACCAAAGAAATGTATTTTCTATAATTTTCTTACAAAAACTAGTGTTTACGGTCAAAAAAACGCCTTATAGTTCATTTTTTACGGAAATGGCATATTTTTCATTCCAAAGCTGGGCTTTTTCTAACCAAAGATTCACATTTGAACCAGAGAAATGTATTTTCTATAATTTTCTTACAAAAACTAGAGTTTATGGTCAATAAAGCCTTATAGTTTCTTTTTTATAGAAATGTTTTATTTTCATTCCAAAGCTAGTTAGTTTCGAAATTTATTGCAACTCCTTACTTTCATCTGAAATTATTTATTTTTATTTAATTTCTTCCATTTGAAAAAAGACTTAAATTTCTAATCGTTTTTCAGGTCACTCTTGAAATCTTCCTTCCGTTGAAATTTTTTCCAGAAATTGAAACCCGCTGAAAATTTCCAAGAGCCATTCTCCTACAACATTTTTTAAATTTTAATTTATATTTCCATCATAGTGTTCTCAATCATCTTTAGGATGTGTGGCGTTTGTGGGGGCTCACTCTTGAGGAGGAAGAGGAGCTTCTAGCTACGTGTACTGAAATTGATGTAAGTGAGATTACACTTGAGGAGGAGGATCAGCTGCTCTGCACATGAATATCAGAGGATCTTTTGAGGAGTGGGCCTTCAAATCGAATGTGTCAGGTCGAAAAGGTCGCGCAACTGAGAACCAGTTTACCGACACTTCGAGTGCGTAACGATTTATTTGAGGAGGTGGTATACACTCAATCTCAGGAGACACCCTCTCTCATAGATATTAGGATAGTGGAGGAAGAAGACGAGGTTCAAATAATTGAACCTGAGATAATATACTTGAAAACTGTAATAAATATTGATATAGCAAAAGAATAAATATTTGAAGAATGATTTATTTTTATCTTTGATAGAAAACTTGATTAAGGATCGATATCATTCTAAAGGCTGATCTATTCAATCTGAACTATTCATGCACAGAAGTTTCTGATGACTTCCTTATTCTATATATATATATAATTAATATATGAAAATTAAAATAGTACAATCAAATTTATTGTATGATTATAATATAAAACTCATTATACATATCAATAATTAGATGTATCGTTAAATCATATATGAGAAATCTTCCACCACGGGTTTTGTTGTTTAAAATCCTTTTCATAGAATGACCTCTTATGTTGTCTCTTAAATGACCAATTTTTCTCTTCTCTTAGAACACATTCATCATAATATTCAGCGTTATATCTTGCTTTACACACATTTTTCATTGGGCTTTTACCGCTGTCTTTCACACTATATAGACATCCCTCTTTTCCCAGTCTCTTCATTTGATCTTCCTTTTCTGTCATATCAAACCTTGTTTTAAGTGAGCTTACTTGCAATCGATATAAATTTCTCTCCATATCACATGTAATTTTTCTTCTCATTTCCTCTAGATTCTTCTCATCTATCTCTGCCTGTTTTCTGTCTGAACAAACAGTAGGTTCATGAGAATGTTCAAAATCATGAAAATGAACTTTACAAATAGTACAGTTGCAATAAAAGGATATTTCTAACTCAACTTGTTCACTCATGTTATCACACTGCTAACTAAGAACTTAGTGATTTCTCACTCCATTGAATTCTATTCACAGACTAATAAAAAAACTATAGCAAAAATCCTTTCCCTATATTCTCTGCGATCCTTTCTCGCTAATATGTAACCAGCCCTATGATTGACTTAGAAGGAGACACGTGATTTGTTTCCCGTTATCGGATTAATAAAATTCCCAATCGATTACGCAATCAAGTTCTCAGAAATTCTTTTCCCCTTCGATTAAGCAATCCATTTCTCAGAAATCTATTTCCCCTTGGGAGTCTATGCCCATATATGGTGCCCCGTCCCGAGCTCATGAGGTTAGCCTAGGTTACGCAATCAATTTCTCGGAAACGTGTTCTCCCTTGGGATTCCATGCCCATATATGGTGTGGGATCGGGACTGACAACACAGGTGTTCTCCCTAGGGACTCTATGCCAATATATGGTGTTCTCTTACGAGCTCATGAGGTTAGGCTAGGTTACGCAATCAATTTCTCGGAAACTTGTTCTCCCTGGGGACTCCATGCCCATATATGGTGCCCCGTCACGAGCTCATGAGGTTAGGCTAGGTTACGCAATCAATTTCTCGGAAACGTGTTCTCCCTGGGGATTCCATGCCCATATATGGTGTAGGATTGGGACTGACAGCACAGGTGTTCTCCCTTGGGACTCTATGCCCATTTCGTATGGGACCTACTGACCCCTTTCTATTCATGGAAAGTTCTCCCTGCGGAAAATCCTTCCACAGAAAATTCAATCCTTTACCTGAAAAAAGTATGCGTACTTCCCAATAACACATATTACACGTAAACAATTGGCAAATTTTATATTTTCAAGACCTTTCCCTGGGAGCTATGGGAAATCAAATTAACTCCAAAGACAAATTTATTGGGTCTCTAAACTTTGCTGAACAAAATGGGTACGGTATCTCTAAGTTTTGATCAAACAATTCTGGGATTCATCCACATGAAAAAATATATCTTCTGGGAAAGTCCACATTTTTGCCGATAGGAGCTTGAACCCTCTGCAGTTGCATTCTCTGATACACTGAATCTGATGGTGTCATTTTCGTTAAGATTTTTTTAGTTTTTTAGGGAGGGTTTTCCACTTTTTTCAAAAATCAAGCAAATTTTCCTAGGCTCGTAGTCTTTGAAGAGTAGTACTGAACTTAATGAAACTTATATATTTGAAATTAGCATGATAAGCCTATTTCTTTGTATATCTGTTATTATCAAAATCAGCCTATTTCTTTCCTTTTTTCTACGGACGTTTTTAGAGTTTCAGAGTTAGAGTTCCGGTTTTTAGAGTTTCGGTTAGCATTGAGCTTGGTTGCTCCTTACTTACAGTTTGTCACCACTAACTGTTTGAACACGTGTGAGCTGTAAAAAGTACCAGTAACAATTTTTCATTAAGTCAGCAATCTCAGTAGTTCATTAATAATATTGAAAAACAAAAACAAATATTGTTTGCTGTTTCTAGATAGGTAAGTTTAGTAGACAAAATTCAGCCTATAAGTAAGGGGCAATATTAAAACTTAAAACAAACAGGAACGAAATTAAAAAAAAAGGAAATTTAAACTTAATTTTGCCGACAAATTGACGCATTATTGGTTTTTCATGCTGATTCTAAGGTTCAGGGTGTTTACCCCCTCCCCGAAAAAAAACCTCATGGAAAAAAATACCCCCATCTCCCCCCCCCCCCCCGAAAAAAAAACGCCAACATAAAATACTCCCCCACTGAAAATACCCCCGCAGAAAATACCCACTGGAAAATACCCACCGTTCCTGCAGAAAATGCCTCCCGGATCGTACATGCTTTTCATTTTTTGCTTCTCATATGCCTTTTGGTTACCTCATAATTACTATATAGTCACTGTTTAACCCCCACCCCTGCTGCCTTCCATGTTACTTACTGCAGTCTTATTTTTATTTCATCCCATCAAATGCCTGGACACAATAGATATAGGCTACAAATCATACACAATTTACTTTTTCTTTTTCTTCACACTAACATTATTTGGCATTAGTAACCAACGGTTCTATCTCAGGATTAGCCTTCATACAGGGTTACTAATTGTTCAAGCATTAGAAGTTGTAAAGGTAGGCCTAGATATTTAAATAAATTTACTGGGCTATCCCTATTTTGAGCAGAATATATTTTGCGTAAAATTTCCTTCGCCTAAATAACAATTTTGGAAGACCGTAATATGATCCTAAAACTGCAGTTTAAAACATTACGTCCACTAATAATATTACACGGGTGAAGGGACCAGAATAATAATTGTGAGGGGAATGGAAGGTGAATACGTTTCAGGATAAAAGGTGGTATGCCAAATACAATCCTCAGATAAAAAAGAAAATAAATTAATTTTTACCTACTGAACGAAACAAAAATTTAAACGGTAAGAATTCCTGGCAAAAAGATCAATTCCTTCA
Source organism: Artemia sp. Qi Xiang Cuo (assembly GCF_049724085.1). Classification (NCBI taxonomy): domain Eukaryota; kingdom Metazoa; phylum Arthropoda; class Branchiopoda; order Anostraca; family Artemiidae; genus Artemia; species Artemia sp. Qi Xiang Cuo. The sequence continues at coordinate 61,862,929 of NC_142812.1, forward strand.
ATGTATCATGCGTTCAACCGTTATGTATTAAACATTAATACAGTGTGTCCAAAACCAAAAATAGAAAAAGAAACCAAAATTTAAACTTACGATTTGGGTTTTTTAAAACAATTCTCCTTTAGAAGTTCAATTTCAAAACCCAAAATCCAACTCAACGTTCAGTTAAACAACTTCTAGTATAATTCTTGACTAATTTTGTCAAGATTGTCTTGACCACGAATGATGTAAATGTAAGAATCTTATAGCATTGGGAATTCTGCATTCGAAATGGTTTTAATCTAAATTCAGAACAATGATACTTTTGTGAACATACGTATGAAGAACCGTCTATACTTAAAATGTATCGGTCTGGTTTTTATGCAAAAGTAAAACAGGAGACTAAAATTAACGAACAAGAGAGCAGTGAAAAATTATGGTATGTAAAGTAATATTTACTTGGGATAGTTACTGGAGGTGACACCATGATTGGGTGAGTGTCGGGGAAATTTTGGGGATTTGGGTCTTGATCTAGAGCGTGTGGTATAAAGAACTCTTTTTTGGATAAAACCCTGTTTTACATTGTGAGTGATTTCCCAGTGGACTCTTATTTGAAGAGTTTTATTTATAATCGGCTTATCTTTTGTGTGGTTATTTTGACTGCTGTGATTTCCCCTGGGAACAAATATTTTAGCTCATTGTTACCGATTGGAGGTTCCCAATAGAAGATTTTTTTTTTGTTTTTTTCCCGCCGAATCTTAAAAAAAGAAAAAAAGAAAAAAAGCCAAATTACTAGAATTCAGTCAATTTGGAGCAAATTTCAACATTTTCTTAAAGTGTGTCAACAGTACCGCGTGGATCGCTTGGGACCAAGCAGAAGAGGGGAGAGAACCTGCCGGAAGTGCCGTATTGGTAACTGCCGGTTTTAATTAGCCTTAATTACAGGGGACAGGTGAGCAGGTGTCGACGCTTCCCTTGCTCCCGGTGATCTCTGTATGGCTATTCAACCTTCTCTCTGACTAAGTGAGAGACGTGTTGTTTGTTTGTTTGGTAAGTATGATATTGAGCCAGCAGTTTGTGTGGTCTCCAGTATTCAACATTTTATACCGTGTCTGGATTGTAGGGACTATTCTTGCCAATTTTGCGAACACCAATGCAGACTTTTTTAGCATTGATTCGTTAATGGAAGGGAAGAAAATATTGTGGAATTTTGCAAACTGCACGAATCGCCCAAGTGACCGACAGAAAGCTGCAGATAATTGTCTGGACATGCTTAAGATTTTTGAAAAGTGTGATGAAAAGCAAATACCCCTACCCCTTTCGTGCTGTACGAGCCTGACGAAGTACCAGTTATCGCAGGGGAATCAAGTGCCACAGTTACTCGTAAAGTTAACGAACTATGTGTCAAATTCGATAGTTACGTCCTGTCGAAGCGTAACCCGCTGCCTTCTTTGTCTCAAGCCCCCAAACAATCATCCAAACCCTCTTTTGCCGTTATATTAAAGAATCCACCTAAAACGCTGAATGACCCCAAGGACCGCAAAATTTTTATTGATAACTTGTGTGGTGACTCGAAGTCGGCGATAACTGAGCTTAGACCGGGAAAATATATTTGGCGCCTCGTTGTAAGTGATGAAAATGAGGCTACTGCTGTAGCTTATGCTATTAAATTTAAGGACCAATCGCTAAGCTTACAGCTAAAACTTCCAGTGTATTATGGAATTGCAGTGTATTATGGAATTCGTTCCTGACAGTGTTACTGACGGTCAATGCAGAACTTGATAACTAAGTGTACCGAAGTCTCCCGTATCGGCAAAACTAGGTCCTACAAGCTTCGGTTCTCTCGCCAAGAAGACTCATTAGCAGCCATTTCCTCGTCAGTGATAATCGAGTGCGAGCAAATCCGCATTGATGAGTTTCTCCCTCTCCCTCGTCGCTGCTACAACTACTAAGCTTACGGACATATTGTCAAGCACTGTAAAGCTCTTACTCGCTGTTCGCACTGTGCACAGACAGGGCATTCGAACAAGCTGGAAACCCCCTGTCAAAATGAAATGAAGTGTGTGCTGTGCAAGCAAGCTGACCATCCTTGTTATAGCTACAAATATCCTGTTGCACAGAAACTTATGAATCCCCTAAAATGAGCACTGATCTATGCGTTACATCATGGAATATTAATGGAGCTGTCTCAGTGAAATTAACCGTAATCCAACTCTATGTGACACGAATTATGTTCTTTGCCTACGAAAGCACCTTCTCACTGCCGACAGTCTATGCTTGTTGAGTAAGACTGCTTCTACTGTCGTAATAAGTCGTGCCGCTAGACACTCCGGGGCTGGTCGGTCAAGTGGAGGTACTGCTATTTTTGCTAGAAGTGTCCTCATGCCCGAACACTTTCGCGACAGTGACTATTTTACGGCAGTCAAAATTCAGAATTAAGTGGTGGTCTCAGTGGATTTAACCACCGATTACCGTAATGCTACATCAGACAGAAAATTTGATCAAGCATGCCGCCTAGTCAGTTCCCTCATGTCTGATTGTGAAGTTCAAAACCTAGCAGTAATCCTTGCTGGTGATATGAACTGTAACCTTTTTGACGACAGTAGCAGTGATGCAAATATTCTGAATAGTATGTGCCCTCTGCTCTTGGCGGTCGAGAATACCCAAGGTTTCACATATATCCATAACTCTGGCAGTACCTCTTCTCTGGACTTTTTCATGTGTTCCCCGAATGTAAAACCAGACTCAGGATCCTCACTTATCTCCACTTTTAAATCTATGACCATATGCCTATTAGTAATATATTCCCTGTTCAACGTATTGCACCGAGTGCTCCAACTCCAGACAATGATAGTAAATGGCATGAAACCACTGACTGGGCTTGTGCAGATATGTTTATGTTCCGGGCTGTTAGTGATTCTATTTTGAAAAAGATCAAAGTGCCGTTTCATCTACTTTCCAAAAAAAAACTATTAACCTTTGCAGAGAAGCAAATATTCCCGTATATTTACTGTGCAGAGATAGTTCACGCTCTAAGATCTGCCGAGCGTGCTAGTTTACCCATACGAAGAGTACGCCTTGGAACTGAGAGGCATGGTTGGTCAGGTAACCCTGACCTTGTTGATTCTTGTGCTAAATCGAAATTCTGGTTTCAAGTCTGGAAGGAGTGTGGTATGCCACGGCACGGTTTGGTAAATGTAGTTCGTCTGAAAACAAAGCGAACAATTCGCGAAAGTGCTAAAGCAACACCAGGCTAAATCAGTAGCTGAACTATCAAGTAAAGCCACAAGTGCATCTAATTTCGTATGGAAACTGCTCAAAAGAGATAATTCAAATGCCTATAATGCTTTCAAAATTGCCTGTGACCAGTGGTAGGGCTACTTTAAAAGTGAATTTTCCGAGCCCGATACGTCATTGTCAAACCAATATGAAAGGGAGCTTGATGGCTGCTTAGGCCAATCAACTGATGAGATCAGTTTTATTGTTGCTCGATCTACGGTTACCGACTGCATTTCTAAGCTACAAAAGAAAACTTCTCGTGGTATCGATGGCCTCTGTGCAAAGCATCTAAGATGTGGGTCCCCTCTCCTGATTGAGTATCTGAACTTACTCTTTCAGATGATATTCTTTTGTGGTTTAGTTCCTGATTAGTTCAGTAATGGAGTAATAACCCCGGTATTAAAAAGGGGAAAGCCCAAGGACCAATGTTCTTCTTTTAGACAAATTACAGTGTCACCGGTTTTGTGCAAAGTTTTTGAGTTACTAATTATTGACGAGATATCTGATAAGTGTTATACACCGGATAGCCAATTCGGCTTCAAGAAAGGAGTAGGCCGTGACTATGCTCACCATTTGATTGTTAATTTACTTCTACATGCTCATGAAAATAATGAGGTATTATATTTTTCGGGGTAAGACGTATCTAGAGCTTTCGACTCGGGTGTACATTCACATATCTTATTGACAGCTTATAAGCGTGGAGTGAATACTTCCGCCATGAAAGCGATACGTGATATGTATAAAAAACTAAATGCCAGAGTTAAGGTTACCATCTCACCTGGTACGGCGGAACTCACTTCTTCAATTCCAGTAAAAAAAGGGTATTAGACAGGGCGCTGTTACTCCCCCCCCCACCTGTTTAATAATACTGTCATTGTGCCACAACAGAACGTTCTAACCACATGTATATTTAATGGTATTGATGTTTCGCTAGCTAACTATGCTGATGACATCCATGATATCTGTAGAAGTAGAGGACTAAGTACCATTTTGCTTGCCTTATGTTCCTTGCTGTGCTATTTGCTTGCCTTATTTTCCTTGCTACCTTTCCAGAGCATGTACTTATGGGTTTGCTTGCCTTATGTCCCTTCCTGTGCTATTTGCTTACTTTACGTTCCTTGGCACCTTTCCAGAGCATGTACTTATGGATTTGCTTGGTTTTTGTTCCTTCCTATGCTATTCTGAGGGTTTATATTCCTTCCCATGCTATTCTAAGGGTTTATGTTCCTTCCTATGCTATTCTAAAGGTTTATGTTCCTTCCTGAGCTATTCTAGGGGTTTATGTTCCTCCCCGTGATTTACTCCTTTCTCTCTCTCTCTCAACCCCACTCAATTTGTCGTTGTTGATAGCTCGGTTTCATTGTGGCAGTGAGAGTTTCAACACATGAAAAAATGTTCCATACATGTCCACTATGCATGTACACACTGGGCAGCCACGTCTTGTAATAGTAGTTCAGTTCTGTAGCTTGGATCGATTCTTTCTGTGTTATTATAACAAGAGATGGTCCCAACTGTTTCTTTTGGGACAGAAAATAGCCACAGATCATTTCTAAGATGAATAAATATTTCTCGTTTAGTACTTCCTACTAGTGCTTCGCATGAATTGGGGATTTCTTCTTGTTGAGTCTCTTTTAAAAATATATCTAACATACCGGATCCAGGTTTTACGTTATAAAAAGGCAGGGTTAGTTGACATACTAGGTTTTTGAATGTTAAACATTCCTTGAGGTCCTGTGGATTTGCTAAGGCATATTTCCTCCTATTTTGATCGACTAGCAAGTATTCTGCTTCAGGGTGACAGTCATGAACGAATTAGCTCTTCCTATATTGGCTGGGAACGTAGAAATCTTATACAAGTCATATATGGATTGTTGATTTATTAATGGAATTGTTACTACTACAAATTATGCAACCCATGTAAAATGCATAGAGGATATGCTGTACAAATCAAAGGTTGTAATTCCTGCCTTGAAGAGGTGTGTGACTCTCACCCTAGAAGACACCTACGCTCTAATTTCCACTATAATAAACGTAATCGGTGGGAAAATACATATCCTGGTTTGATTGGAAAGAATACTAAGCGTGATTTGAATTTATTGCTACGAGATTGGTATCGTCGTGGTTTTAGATTATTTTGGGAGGAGGAGCCGGGTCAGCGATTCAACTGTTGAAACAACAAAAGAATTTGGTTTCTACGTCATCGTTGTGAAGACAATGACTACTACGATTAAAAGCCCACTGATTTTTATTTGGCTCTGACGGAATGTGATTCGCCACTTGAGGACACTGTTTGTGACATTGTTTCAAATAAGCATATTGAAACATGTAAATTCTACAGAACGAATGAGAATAGTATCATTGACTATACAAAGAGATATGACAAGAGTGAAGTTACACTCTACTGTAGAAAATGGGGACCCTGATATTGCAGCACATCAGGATCAATATACCGTGAATTTGGATAATCTACCTGCATTAGTTGTTATCGACAAATACCTATACCTAGTATAAGATGAAATATAAAGAGTAGAAAAGTCGTTTTTATCATGTATATACATTATTTTTATTAATAAACAATTTCACATACATTTTTAGAAAATTTTATTCGTAGGGCACTAAAATCAATATTAAACACGCTTGTAAGTATATTTTCTGCTAGAAAGTCGTTCAATCGAGGTACGTCAACGTAGATATCGAGAAACTGCTTGTAGGTATAGCCACGACATCTGAACATGAAAAAGAGTAGTGCATGAAAGCCACATGTCTTAGTCGTTAAATCCTGTACTCTTCGTTGATTTTGAATAGTGGTTTTCCCACTACTTTCAATAAAGTTGCTGATGTATGGAGTTTAGAATTTATACAATAGGCCAAGAGGATAAAAAAATTCAATATTCTTCGCTGTTTGAAAGATGCATAGCCAATGGCCAGTCTTCAAAGTCGATGGACTGCTATTAACAAAGATTAGGGTATTGTTAACACTTGGAATTTTTTCAATGAAGTCCGATGTTATGCAATAGGACTTGTACTGGGACATGTAAAAACATTGATTTAGTGGGATTCATACTAAATACACGATTATTTGGTTTGTGTTCATGGTGCTAGGTCTAGTAGAACACTGCCGTCAGCGGTGATTTCCCAATAGGTTTCAAATTGAATCAATGATATTAGTGTGATACTCTCAGTCAAAGCATCGGCTAATGTGTACTCTAAACGTACATTCCCTGTTCGTACTATGCTCATATTCTGGGCCCCCGACAGGTCCAAAACAATTACACCATGATTTTTTGAAAACATTGAATCGGTTATTCCATTTTCAAATAAATGGGAGTCATGATCTAGGGATTGCATGGTCAACTCGAGTTCTATAGGATTTTTTGTCAAATGATGTGTCAAATGAGTGTACGGTGGAATACCATTTACTTTGCACACAAGGCTAGATAGACCGAAAAAATTAAAATCATGGGAGGATTCATTCCAGGATCCAATGGCACTGCCACTCTTCGCAAAGTTCAAAACCAATTTTGATGGGATTTCCCCATTGATAAATGATGAATCAGTATAGCTACGAGAGCCGGTGGCAATGTGACGTTAATTGGTGATCGTTTGGGGGACAAGAAGTTTAATGTTGTTGCCATTGACTCTTAGCTTTTCCACTGCCAATGCAACAGAGCTCATAACCTGTTCTTTTCGGACGTGCAGAATTGCCGATGTGATAATCACATTTGCATCGGGTGCTGCAGGAAGTGTTTTTCTCAAAATGAAATTCAATAGGGCCAGTTGCAACTTTATGTCAATCTTGACATTGGGGGGTAACCATTGGGATATATTGAATATCTCATGATTTAATTTTCCAACCAGATGATTCTCCTGGGTCACTGCAGTAGTCAACTCACTGTCAGTATCAACACCTGATCCATATTCATAGCCCAATGCCTGTCCTCTCAACTCCTTATACGCCTTTGGGGTCATGATCGCCGAGTATTCGTAGCTTGATTAGTTTGATAAGGAATTACTAGAGCTCTCAAGTGTCTCGCTAAAACTTACTTTTATTTGTTTGCACAGGATGCGCGGCACGTAGTTCCTAAGAGAGAGGCCACCAGCAAAATTTGAAGTTGACATAACTTCCTTGTTCTAAACCACTACATTTAAATCAATAAGTTTCGCTGACACATCAATGAAAAAATCTTCATTGTAAAATATATGAAAGTGTATATTTTTCGAGAGGGGTTGTTGGGGGTGAAATCGTTCATAGTAGCCATACTTGACACTGACCTCAACATTTTCAGCATTGAGCAAATTCAATGAGGAACTGATTGATGGATCTGATTCCTTATGGGGGAGATAAGTCATCTTAAGAGAAGAAGTCCTTCTTTGATCTAACAGTGTCTTTCTTTTTCTTCTTCTTATTGGTCTTCGTTGTTTTATTTTTCGAAGTCCTTGTTGATGTCCTTCGCTTCCCGCCTGGATAGAGACTGATGAGTGAATGACGCACACGCATCATTTTCAATCCTTCCCCATTTTACTGAGATTTTAATTGCTCATCAACGGCTCTTGCCGAAGATCTAATATTTTCCTTAACACTCTCCTTGAAATTTTTTCCCGACCTCCAGTCCTGTAGTGTCAAGGCAGCGAAATTTGATGCAGCAGGTACAAGATTTTTCCGGGCAAGGGTTAGTTGAAAACGAAATAGTCTCGAAAACCAGCTACCAAGACCATAGCCAGACATTGTAGTACGCCCCTTGTAGCAGTCCATTCTATTGCCTATTTGACGTGGACTCAGAGCACCAACATAGCAATCGATATCGGGACAGACAAATGGAATTCTTCTATTGTTCATTTTAGGTGGTGTTGGTGACGTCGACAATGGATCGAAAATTACACTTAATCACTGCTAAACCTTTTGTTATTGCTAGAGGATCACCCAATTCACTTCTTAGTGCTAACTGACAGAGTTCCAAATACGAAGTTTTTACAGGAACATACTGAAGATGCTTTATATTATGGTGATGAACAAGTTCATGGGTTGTTTTTCGTTCAAGAACACGTAGGAGGAGGACATTTGAATTACCAACTCTCGATGTTTCCACAAAAGATGCATAGAGAAATATGCAAGAGTCCGAGGTGAAACCAGGTGGATAATCAGCAAAAATAACTTGATCCATCCCGTCAACGGTGCCAGCGTTTTTCCCATTGATCATATTCTGTTTAAAGCCAAGAACGTCTCTCAGATTATCATTGAGAATAATTATTTCAGTGTCAACAGGTGAGGTAATGTAAATCCTATCGTGTTCCATTAAATATTTAAAATGGAATGTACCATATGAGATTTTTCTATTGATTGTACGACACAAATCTGTCATATTATCGCATTCAATATATTTCAATTTGACATGTGGATATTCGCTAGATTTAAGTGCTTCAACCCATTCACAGTCGACAAAGAATGACCAATCGAATGGTATAACTTTTATATCATACACACGATTCTTTCTCAGGATGTCATAGGTATGTTTAAGAATACAATAGACAAGGGCCACTTCATACGCACCGTAAAATTTGATGGCGGGGGAGAGTTTCGTCCAAAAATCACTTGTTTTATTCAAGTCATTGTAGAGAGGATCGGAAACGTTGGACATAAAAGTTACATAGAAATCGTTGGGCATTGTCAATATCTTCAACACTGATCCAAAAATCAAAGTCAGAGTTGTATCCTAGCCACCGAACAAATAACTGTTTCTTACCCCTTTGAGTACAAGTCTTTAATATCTTTTCAATTTGATAGATTCCACTATTTTTTTTAACTTTTTGTAGTTCATAGTCATAAAAGCCGCCGAGTTTCTCTTCAACTTTGGTATCGTGCAAACAATAAGTTATGGGTTTAGTGTCTAGGATTTTTGCCACTTAAAAAAGTTCTGTGGACCACAAGTAATTACCCTTTTCAAAAACATTAGTTGTTCCATTAATTCGAACAGTATCACCGAGATTGAATTTTTCTTCTTGACACTCGTTTCATTGGAATATTGTTTAAGAAGGGTATTAATTGTATCATGATCAGAATGATGAACTTCCGTTGGGGTTGAGTTGGACAATGATCGATGAGGTCGTTGATTATAAATCAACATGATTTGATCTAAAGGATGAATAAAATCAGTTGTATTTTTCAATTTGCAAAATCTTGAATTTAAAAGTCGAACAGTTCTTATCAATCATTTAGCCAATGCATCCTTAATAGGACTATGACGATGATAGAGCAGTGTATTATATTTCGCTAGTACTTTTGCAACATACGGATTAACAAATTCACTACTGCGATCCGTTTGAATTATTTTATACGAATCCTGTTCGAGAATACTTTCAACGGCTTGAGCAACTTCAACACCTCTCTTCGAGTGCAATGGAATGGCATATGCATAGCGACTAAAAACACTGATTGCAAGTCGAATTTACTTTTACGCTGGATTGTGACGTCTTTGAATCTCTTCTAGAGTTAAGAGATCTGCTTGCATTATATGCAATGGGAAAAAGGCTTTAGTTTTTCGATAATGATTAGCACGAACCCTATGATTTCTATGCAGAGTGTAACTTGATTCATTTTGTAGACAGTCTTGTACACTTTTACCGTGAACACCAGTGGCTTTGGAAAGAGTGGTGGGGAACTTAAACTCCCCACTTCACCAATATTTTCATAAACACGTTTCAGAACCTCAACCATTTTCAATATAAACGTGTAGTGTAACGTCCGCTACCCTTTTGTATCCAAAGCTGATTTAAAATCTTCTTCTTTCTCTTAAAGTTTATATTCTATTGGTGTTGACAATGGTGTATTCTCATTTAATTTTTCTAGAAATCTCCCATTGGGAATAGGGCTTTTGAGAAATTTGATTGTGTTCAAAAAGTTTTATAAATGAGTTTCACATGATAATAGTCTATTACGATTTGTAATCATATAGTAGATTAAATCAACTAGATTATATCTCTCGCCTTGAGCTATAATTTCCGCTACGTAGCCCTTAAGTTGAATTTGATACTAACCACTTTCCATGATATAAGTTAGGACCCATTTACATTGTTTAAGTTATGAGTATGGCGGTAGATTTTCGATTTTAGTCAAAATTGAATCTATTACTTCATTTTTCAACTTTGTACCAGGAGCAGCAGCAGCAGCAGACCCCTGAGGAAATGATTCTTTTTTTGGGGTTAATATAACTGGCCTTCATATGATAGGGCTTATGTTTGTCCACTCGGCAAAGTGCATCTTGAAGTAAAAGCAGTTTTTTATCATCCTTAATATTCTCGTTGTCAATGAATTTACTCAGATTGTCCTCAAAGTGTTCCACGGGTGAGAGAGTGAGTTCTATTGGAGTCCTTGTAGGACTATGACTATGATAGAGCAGTGTATTATATTTCACTAGTACTTTTGCAACATGGGGATTAACAAATTCACTACCGTTAGCCGTTTGAATTTTTTTATACGAATCCTGTTCGAGAATACTTTCTATAGCCTGAGCAACTTCAACGCCTCTCTTTGACCGCAATGGAATTGCATATGCATAACGACTATAAACACTGATTGAAAGTAGAATGTACTTGTACGGTGTATTGTGACGTCTTTTAATCTCATCTAGAGTTAAGAGATCAGCTTGCATTATATGCAATGGGAAAAAGGCTTTAGTTTTTGGATAATGATTACCACGAACCCTACGATTTTTTTGTACAGTGTAACTTGTTTCATTTTGTAGATAGTCTTGTACACTTTTAGTGTGAACACCAGTGAATTTGGATAGAGTGGTGGGGGAACTTAAACTTTCCACTTCAACAATATTTTCATCAACACCTTTCAGAACTTGAACCATTTTGAATGTAAACACGTAGTGTAACGTCCGCTACCCTTTTATATGCTAGTGGTTGGTGATGGGGGTGATGACGACATTGACTTGATACGTTTTCGTTTTTGTCTAGCTATCAATGATGTGCTCCTCCTCCTCCTCATTATCAAGTTTCCACTAGGTGTGCTAGTATTTTCCTAGCACACTAGGTGTGCTAAGCACACTAGTGCTTAGCACACGTCAATCTTAGCACACTCGGTGTGCTAAGATTGATTTAAAATCTTCTTCTTCATGTAAATATTTTAATGGCATTGACGATGGTGCATGTTCATTTAATTTTTTTTAGAATTTGCCTATTTCTAATAAGACTTTTGGGGAAGTTTAACGTATTTAGAAAGTTGTATAGATGAGCGTCAAATGATAATAGTCTTTTACGATTTGTAACCATATCATAGATTAAATCAATTAGATTATAGCTCTTGCCCTGAATTATAATCCCTTTCCCATTGCTCTCAACTTGAATATGATCTTGACCACTTTCCAAGAGATATGTTAGGAGTCGTTTTCTTTGTTCAAGATAATATTTGGGGATTAGAATTCCAATTTTCGAAAAAAATTAATCCAATTCCACCTTCTTTAATTGTGTTCCAGGAGCAGAAGCAGCAGCAGCAGAATCCTGAGGAGATGATTCTTTTTTTGTGATCAATACGACTGGCCTTCGCAAGATAGGGCTTATGTTTGTCCACTCGGCGAAGTGCATCTTGAAGTAAAAGCAGTTTTTTATCATCCTCAATATTCTCGTTGTCAATGAATTTACTCAGATTGTTCTCAAAGTGTTCCACGGGTGAGAGAGCGAGTTCTATTGGTGTCAATTTATAGGGTTTGGCCATTCTCTCTAGAGAAAACTGTTTACTAGTCCTACAATTATTGGCAGCAAAAGTGTGGAAAGCTACCACCCGCCTGAAGAAGTCGTTTCCTTTTAAAATTCTTTCCTTTGTTTTTAGAGGCCAATGTACGTATAATAGAACGATGTTGTTTTGCCTGTTGCTTAGCTACTTCTGGCAGTTGAACATTGCCCTCGGTCAAATTTAAACAAAGCTCAGATATTAGATTAATGAAATCATTGTCAATACCATGTATGAGTATGGCTTTCCTAAGTGGGGGTTTTAAGAGCTTAGAACTGAAAATAAATGTCTATTTTCATGTAGTTTCTTCAGTGTCGTGATAGCAACTAATAGGTCTTTTTACTGTTCACAGGGAGATATACTGTAATTTCATTGTCAAAAATATCTGTGACTACACGCAAATCCTCGGGTGTATTTTGATTAAGATTCAATAGGATATAGCCGTAGGGTTTATTAGTTGCCTGATTGTACGCTGAAAGCAGAAATTTGGGGGTGTCTGGATAGATTTGTTTATTGACATTTATTAGCCAGCTAGAATCACGAGCAACTCTGTAGGTGATATAGTAGGTGCAGTTCAATGCAAGTGTTCGCATACATTTGCTCTGATGAAAGAGGTTGTGTAGAACCAGAGTAATGGAAATCTGTTCATGATGAGAGCGTACGGTGAACAATTGTAGCATTTCCTGGGACTATTGTTCAATATATTCAGCCAGATCGTCAATATCTAATGCAGAGCTTGGTTCAATAAGTCTGAAAACATCAAGCCTCAGCATATGCTGTATTCATATGTACCTTATCGCGGTAATTTCTTTTATCTCGATGCGTTAATGCTGACTATTAAAGTGGTAGCGTACTAATCTTTTCGGCCGTGCCGTAAAAGATTTACCGCAATTTTTAATTACTTAATTTGATAGTGTCATTTTGCGCGACATTTACGGCCCAATCACAAGCGATCTGAATGGTGTTTTAAATTGATACATGTTCTCTTCAACAGTTCACCTACAACTAACTGTAGACTATAGTTGTCTAATGACTAAATAATTTCCCTACTACTAGTCCGTTCAAGAATAATGAGAAGTAGAACAAAATCAATAAAGAATCATATTTCTTGTATTATAAAAACAGCACTTTACAGAAAACAAAGAAAAATACACTTTTTTAAATTTATTTATAATAAAAAAAACATTTATTTAAGAAAAATGCACTAGAAAAAGCACTTTAATAAATATACTTTATTTATAAGAAAATACAACATTTAATGAAAAATACACTTTGAATAATATCACTTTTTTTTTTAATTTGAATGCAACATGTATATTTACAAAAAGCACAAAAATCTGCTCTAAGTAAAAAAAAAGATAGCTTTGGTAGTGGCGGTACGCTCCCTGCTGGTGGCCGGCTGCCCCCCCTCGGCCGCGAGGCCCCCCCCAGGCCGCGAGGCCCCCCTCCAAGGTTTTGGAAAATTTATTGGACTTTACTCAAACTGAGACTTTCCCTATGGCTAACACAATCGACTCAGTCGGAAGTTAAATAGTGCCCCAGGGGAAGGGTAGTCCCACCGTCTTGACAAACATAGACCTTGTCGGAAATGGTACTCATGGCAATTTGTTCTATATTTACAGTGAAGTTCCTGTAGTTCAGTGAACGAATTTCCAGCATTTGGCTCGTGGAATTGTATTTTGAACGTTACAATTCCTATAGATGTACATGTCGAAATTCTTATCTACATAGCGCGTGGGTACTCCTTTGCAACGTTTCTTGATTTCCTCGTCGTGTGTCTGTATAAAGTACACCTTCAGACTTACAAATATACCACGGGAAATCATGTCGCTTCCCGTTTCTGATTTAAAAAATAAAAGCTGATTTGGCGCCCGACGGTTCACTAGCTCTGGGTAAAGCCCACTCCAATTGGTGTAGTCCATCCGGGAGCTGATGATTTCACCGTGCGCCAAATCATCAATTAGGTTTGGGGTTTTCACTTTTAGCAGTGGAGAATCTGTGTCCCCTTAGCAGACCTCTACTTGTCCCTTCTCCGGCCACTGTACCCTAGCCAGATTGTAGTAGAATTCCAACATGAGTTTTATAGAGATCTCAAAGATCGCACTGCCTGCAGCAATATTTTTATTCAGGACAATGATTTTTTTTTCTATTCAATAGTACCATGTCCGGGCCAATAATTGTAAAGGAAGTGTAATTTGGATCGGCAATAATTCGAGCACATTGTTTAGGATCAGTCACGACGTCACAACGATTCCTATTCTGAACACTCTCGCACATTTCACCAAAAGCCGAATTTAAAATGAGCTTATAAATTTCTTTTTCGGCTTTTTTCTGTGCTTCAGAACGTTTCTTGACAAAAGTGTCAACAAACGTTTTCAGATAGGGTTTTTGACTGAAATGGAGGGCTCTATGAACCTTTGTGACGTTGAAACCGTTGTTGTAAATCCATTTTAAAGCCACATTATGTACAACAATATTTTTCTTCTCAGAAGGTCAGCAATAAGTTTTTGTTTTGAAGGTGACCAATGCAATCCGTCCACCTCGACCAAACGTCTATTGCGGGGGCATCAATTTCAAAAAACCATCCAACTGGCCTATTCTCCTCAAAACTGTCAATGTTGGGGAAATTGGAGGCTTGAGGGGCATTGAGCCATTTATAGTCATCGCAGGGTAGCGCATAATGGGACATGGCCAAGGGAATAGAGAGAATTCATATCAAGGAAAGCTGCATCTGATTTTGTCCCTGTCTTCTCTCCAGTTGGATTAGTTTCCAAGATCCGATCCCCGTGAAAAACGTATCCACCCCTCATTGACTTCTCGATGAACAGGTGCTGATCGATGTCGGTGATCAGTCCGATTTTTTCCCCGCTAATTTTTAGGATGGGGTCCATTACCAGATGAGGTGATGAAAAATAATACCTTAAATCAAGATTAAATTCCCCATAGATTTTGTCCGTATTTTCACATATAATGTCTAACAAAGTTAACACATCACTCGACAAATAAAGCATGCAGTAGTCAAACCCATTTTACACCCTCCCTCTGCCCACACTTTCTTAGCAAAACTGTATTCATCGGGGGTGCATCTACGATCGTGTAGACCGTCGTAAAACGATTCGATCGAGGGAATAGTTTCCTCGGTGAATCTCGACATGGAACAGTAAAAATCATAAGGATATATGCCCATGACCGTCAACAAATCATATAAATCATTTGGAAATTGTTGCTTGAGAAGGGGGAAAGCATTGCAGCTGTCATCGTTTTTCTATACTTGAATTAATTCGCTCAATGATTTAGGACAAAAGCTGTAGGAATCTAAAAAGTGAATTTTATTCGTGTACTCAATGTCGTCTTCAACATATCTCCACATAAATTCCAAAACAAACAACTTTTCCGATGATTCAGGAATGATTTTGTAGGAAAAAGTGTCTATTACCCATGCATCATCCACTGTTCCATTTCTTTGAAGATGTGCCATTGCTGGTAGCACATACTTCAGATCGTAGTTAGTATTATATATAAAAACCGGAAGAAAGGGTTGCTGTTTAATTTTTAAATTACATGAATTGTGAGCCCACCCTCGTAGGTTACTTTTCCCCGTTGAATTAGGGTCAATAAGATGATTGTGATCCTGTACTGCGTCTTTTGGGGCAAGAGCACCCCTACATACCCAAAAAATTGTCCCCTTTTCTAGTGGCCGTTGTTTCTTATCCGATAATGACATTGGGTAGTTAGTGTGACGCAATCATGAAATTGCACCGTTCGCTGTTTTTATTAAAGACACCAATAGCTTCTCTATGCTACACTCCTCATCCATAGTAAAAAAACTCTTCCAATCGCATTTTATTATCGGAATCGCGACGGGCATGGGCATAGGAACACGCAACTAATTTGTGTTCCTTGACTATATTTGGCCTTGATGTGTCTGATACCTCCACCAGTTTTGATTCACATTCCAAAGATACTTTATCAACCTGTAATAGGGAATTTTGGAAGTTTTTAAATTGTAAAGTATCTTTGCCTTCTGCTTGCATTTCTATACTTTGATTGCCATGAATTTTGCAATATCTCATGTGATCCGAGAATGTTTGTTCAGTTCTAAATGGGGAAAGGCACATGGGGCAATAGAGACGTTCCTCTTTCTGAACGCCTTGGGATCAGAGTCGACTTAATGCCGTAACGGGGAAAACTTTACCGTAGGAGTTTACATCTTTGGGAGTTTCATAAATAACCCATACCCAATTTTTAACATTATCTACCAACGGTGTCCTAACTGAATATAAAACCCCTTTTTTATTTGGTTTCTTTCCCCCATTTACAAATTCTGTGTCATACTGGAGAACAACTACCTACAACCCGAGATTTTCGTTTGCTTTTACAAATATGGTTATTTCTTTTAAGGACACCGGATATTTTCCCTCGAAACAATCAAAACTTACTTTAGACAAATTGTTTTCACCATTACGTGCAAGTCTGTCGAGATTTTTTATTGTTGAATCTTTTTTTAATGTTTTATGGGCTGCTGCTAAAAATGCATATTCAAAGCATTGCAGCTTCGTGTCAAAATTGAAACCCTGGACCCATCCTGTAGCCGACAAATCTGGGTGGCATTTTATTCGTCAACAACCCGCCCGTCTTAAAATAAAGTTTTTTTTTAAATCTACTGAGATTCAGATCCATGTGTTCAATGTATAAAGTTGTGGACCCACTCCCCCTCTCGTTGAACGTGTCTAAAGTTTATATTAATTTATTAACCCAATTGAAAAGTTACCCTCAAATTCCTTTAGACCAGGGTAAAAAGTTTGATTGCCAGTTGAAAAATGAAAATAAAAAATGTCCCCAGATGTCCCCTTTTATAAATAAAATTTTTGATTTACTGATGCTTTAATCCCCCCTTGACCCCCCCATTTCTGTATCTGAATCTCAATCAGTGCTCGAATTCGGTCGATGTAGGTATGAAGAACATTTACAGGGTCTGTTAAAATGACACTCCCGCCAACCAGGTTTTCCTCGGGGGGATTAAAATCTACCCTATGTGTTTGCAAGTGACCTAGAGCAGACTCTAACAAATAAACAAACGTAGTTCCCGGGACGCGACACTATTTTCATGTCCTGCACCTATTTGCACAGGACCCAATTCATTAATAGTAAAGTCATCGTCAAAAATATCCCCGGAAACATTAGATCCAACAATTTCCATAAGGCTATCCATTTCTTCCGTTGTAAATTGAAAATACAGGGGGATAGTAAATGACGTACCTTCACGAACATCATCCGGCGAGAGGGGACAATTACCCATGATATTTTGAAGTCCTGGGCCAGGGAAGGCAGTTGTTTTTGTAGCTTCCCCCTGAAACTAAAATGAATGGATTGAGTTTTTTTTCTTTGAGGAAAGTTTTATCACAATTATAACACACTATTTATTTTTTTCTTAGTTGGATTTATCAAACAAATGTTTTTTTAATTGGATTCGTATTTATCAAACAATGCATAATAAATTACAAATTTTTGCTTATAGCATTATTTACAAAACATGTGCATAGTAAATTACAAATTTTGTTAATAGCACACACGCACACGTTCATTTACACACACATACACAGACAAAAACGCGCACACGCTCACACACACACACACGCACACACACATGCACACACACGCACACACACACATACACACACGCAAAAACGCACACACACACACACACACACACACACACACACATACGCACACACGCGCAGACACACATACTCACACACACTGACACACTCACAAACACACACAGTCGCACACACGCGCACACACATTGCAACGTTTCACTAATAGCAATAAAATACGGTAAAAGAATTCAACTCAATAATTGTCTTAATATCTCATCAAAAAAAACAGACTCTTTTTTCCTAAAAATCTAGCCATCCATAAGAAATAGCGATCAGACTAGAAGCAGATTCCTTTTCGTACAAATCTACCCGTTTTTTACAAATCTACTATTTTTAATAGCAATAACGTAAAAATGCTCACATTTCCAAATTCAGACTGCAGTTGAGTGCTGGATGGTCCTGGCAAAGCATGATGGGAGATAGATGGGACGGTGACATCCGTTTCTTGCATAGATGTGGTGACGGCTGCGATGTCACTGGCTTGGGGGGGGGGGGTTGGTGCAGTGGGGCTCACCATCATGTGAGCAACCATCCAATCTCTCTTTTCAGTTTTCTACCCGACTGCATAGGGGCTGGCACGGGTGGGTCTTGGGCAGGCAGCGCCGGTCTGGAATGGATGTGGGTGGCTCTCCAGCTATCTCCACTTGTTGCATTGGAGTAACGCCGTTAGCCTTAGCTCTTTTTTGAGGGGGAGGGACGGACTCTTCAAAACAGTCCTTAAAAAGAAGACAAAATTTAGTATGGAAAAACGATTCCCCTTTTTCCAGAAGAAAAAAATAGTGTGCACAATGAATCCCCCTCTCCCCCCACTACATCAAATCCAATACAATGATTTAAAATATAGATCTAAAAAATAGTCAGCCATAAATATGCTATAATTAAAAGCTAACCAAACACTAAACTTCAGTGTTGCGTGTCGGAATGACCATATTAGTTTTCTTGTCAAAGGGAATACGTGTCTGCACAAAGAACCCCCCCCCCTTTCTTTTCGCGCGAAGAAATAGTTTGTTTTTCACCTTACAACGAAGATGTTAGAATTGATACATTGCCCCCCCCCCCTTCCCCGCCATATATTTTTATAAAAGGCTCTTAATCATCTGTGAAATCCATTTGCTTTCATCAAATACAATTCAAAATAGATTATCTCGTCTAATTTGGCCACAAAAAAACTCTTTGTCAGCGTGTCTTGAATCACACTTTTCCATTTCTTTGTTTTCTTAATTCAGATAATGCTCATGCCAATGTTGTTCCAAAACCAACCCTTTTTGTAACATGGATTATAAACACAGATGGTTCTATTTAAGCCGATAAAGAAAGCGCATTTTAAAAGCATGAAGGGGAAAATGACATTTTTTGAACGAAAAAAACTATTTCTAATGAATTAAACTTGCAAACAGAGGGGTGTGGGGAAGATGGGATTTACATAATGGAAAAAAGAGCGTATTTTACGTTTTCTAGCGACTATAATCATCATTTTGTAGAGTTTGTATTGTTTGGGGGAGGTCTATACCCCCTGAAATTTGAATTTACTGGAGGGATGGTAAAATGATTTTATTTGGAAATCAATTAAGAAAATGTAGTAAACTGAACTTACATTATAAATCGATGTATCCATAGCTTCAAAGTCAATAATATTTAATGTATTATCCATGGTATTTTAAAAATTATGAAAATTTAGATCGTAACGCATGAGCATTTTATACAAAATCTGAAGGACGAATGAAAATCACTCCTTTTTATTTGAATACAATTACCGAACAAGTTATCGTATATGAAGTAACTTCCACTATCTCTCTGATTGGTCCTAAAAAATGGGTGTTATCTCTAAAACCAGTCTGGTTGAAAACATGGAGTTGAAGCAAACTTATGTAGCAAGGTAGACTCCCAGCAACCAGTGGGGAATCCCCACTCGTACTGCTCGCTTTATCGGTGTTGTCTCAAAAACCAGTTCTAATGGGGGGGGGGGGTTCAGTTAAAAGTTTTGTTCTTATCTTTTTGGCTGATTCCTTATATGGGAATTTAAAATTATTGGCTTTCTCTGGGGATTTTCAATTAAATCCTCGGTTGGCGGTTCGCGAGTAGCATACCAGAGTAGAGGGGGAATTTTGCGCGTGGGGAGCTCAGATTCGCGGTTCAAATGGGGAGCATATATTAGTGGCCATACTGATTCGAAATCAGATTGAAAAGGATTCAGGTTCCCTTGAGAGCGTTTGGAGCCACAAGGACTAACTATCTTGAGAAATACTAACATAAAGAGAATAAAATAAGAAAGTAATGTATTTATTTTTACTCACATGATCGGTACAAAGCTTGTCAGGTATATCAAAAACACTTCGCTGTCAAAGAGACTGAGATAAAATTGTTGACTGGGGCAATACAAGCAATAGTTAATTCACTGATGATAAATATTTTCAAAAGTTCATTATAATTGCAAATAGACTCACATAGGACTGCTTCTAAACTCACATAAAACTCGTCGTAGACTGGAAATAGACTGACAATAGACTGATAAAAGACTGACTCCAATTTGCTAAGTTCGAAGGTACTATACCCTGATATTTTGCCGAAGGTTAAGTTCAGGCGTTACTAAAAAGTACATTAAACTGTTTCCATTGGTTCAGGTTGCACGCCCCCTATTACTATTGGACAGGGATGCACCAATCGGCTAGTTGATTTTAATTGACTTTGATATCATTTTATGACTTTTAAAACTTTACTCTGGAATTTTTCTTAGCGGAATAAAGTTTTTACCTTGTAATTAGAGCGGTAAACATAGTAGTAGAACATAGTTTACTTTGTATCTCAAGAAACTATTTTTTAAAGTCTTATCTTGTAATTACAGTGGGATGCATAGTTCTACTGTGTATCTCAAGAAACTATTTCTTAAAGTTTTACCTTGTAATTACAGCGGAATACATAGTTCTCAAGTGACCATTTTTTTTGTATAATAAATCAGATTTTTCTTCAACAGAATAAAATTTTAAATTGTAATTACAGCGGAATACATAGTTCTATTTTGTATCTCAAGTGACCGTTTTTTGTATAATAATTTCTACCATCTCTTGATCGTTTGAAAATTCAAACTCAAGATTTAAAGTACATGGTTGGTCGCCTGTCATGTAAAATTGGTCACGCGGAATATTTATTGCTGTTACTTTCTTCGTGGGACCGATTTTTTATAGAGTTACAATTGCGATACAATTATTTTGCTACTTTTTAAGTTTGAAAATTAAGTGTTACTTGATCTGTGGCTTATTTGAATTATTGGGTTCATATTTTGGGCGATTTTATTTTACTTGGAAAATTTCGGGGCCTTGAAAATTGATGCCATTACATATCATCCTTCCCATTCTTGACGATGTCCTCATCGTTGTGTTACCCTACTCTGTCTACTCTTTAAAACTTTGATCTCACTTCCCCCCCTTTTTTTTTAACTCGGTACATGTTTCTTGAATTAACTCAGCTTTGGTAAGATATATATTTTTTCTTTATATTCCCGATTGCTTTATGAGACTACATATATTAAGACATTACTTTAAAGTCCATCAACTATACACTCTATTTTACGAAAGGGCTAAAGAGTTTCTATTGACTAACATGTTTGGTTATATGATTACGTAATAATTATTATTTCCCCCACCTAATATTAAAATTCCTTCACCGTATATGCTAATAATTCTACATGGTTCTAACTAATTAATTTCTGCCTTTGCGACTATTTTATCACTTATAATGGTACATTTTTGCTTTTTCTAATACTTCACTATATTTCCACCTGACGCTATAATGATATGATAAGCAACTGACTTCAATAGCATTGGTATATATAAATTAAACAATTTGCAAGTAAAAGATTTGACACATTGATAGGTTTAAGCTTAATGTCCGATTGCAACACTGGGATAATGTAATTTACACTTGTTTTCATCTGATTATGAAAAGTTTCTCAATATTCACTAAAGTTACAAGTTAGATACATAAGATTCACACTTACTTCATCATGTTACGTGTCTATAATATTCACATACGTTGTCACTTTATTTTGCGCTTCCGTTCAATTAATTACTGGGTTGGCTAATTGTTTATGGTTTGTCTTCGTGGTGTTTCACTTTATGCTACTCGTTCCTTGGGATAAGTGTTTATTTTTCCATGAGTATGACTACTTGCACAAAATTGTCCGTGCGTGGTTTGTCACGTCATATACGAGGGGTTGATGTTATAGATTCGTTGAAATGTTTCCTGGGTACATAACCCTTGGGGAATTAATTACATGAAATGGGTATCTTGATCGCTGGACTGGGTAACTCTTCTTGGGCACATCTATTCTCGGGAAAATTGTATACTCGTACAGTCTATGTTTCCCGTAGATTGTTCACGTTTAGTCCTTCTTTTATTTGAATAAAAGGCTGTGTTACGATATGTAAGGGTAATTGATGTTGGATCAAGACTTGATCTCAAATTCTATGTTCGACGCATTGTCTTTGATTCTTGTTTTAACGGTACACCATTATTGAGGGCTAAGTCATGGGGATTATAGCTAAGATAACTTGGTTTGGTCTCTTCTCTGACACTTTATTTTGGGAAAGTTTGCACGTACAGTTTATATTTCCCGCAAAGTTGATTATGTTTGGTTCTTCTTCACTTGGGGATGGTTTGGTTTTGCGACATCTAATAATGATTGGATAGGGTCAAAACTTAAACTTAGGATCTTGGTTCAACATATTGTCTCTGATTGGGGCTTAAGATATACAATCTTTGAGGGATTGACTTCAGGGTTATTCTTGGTCTTTATATACCAAGAATATACATATATCTGGGGTTCTCGGTTTGCTAACGTTGTTTGAGGTAGTGTTACCTGGTACTAGGCTGGGGTGACTTGGATTGTCATCAGGGTATTGTCTTCAGAGGTCTCTATGGTGAGTACTTATTGATGGTTGTTGAATGATGAGAGTAGATGCTACTGGATAATATCCGTGTTGCATGCTGGTACACCAATAATTGATTTGCACTGATTACTCTGCTTCCTGGAATATAAATATCTAGACAGAATTATATGCTCTTTATAATTACATAAGTTAAAACACATACAGCAATAATACACAATTTACACAATATTATACGGGGACTATTCTTTGAAATAGTATTCGTGATTAGTTGTACTAATAATATCAATTTAATATGGGTACGGTTAAACTGAAAGATAAAATGAATAAGAGGAATTTTCATGTTTTTACATGCATATTGCAGCAACACTAGATTACTATGAGATAAGCTAGGTAATCATAATAAAAATGATTGTGTCTACGAAAAATAACACAATATGATATTTTCAAGATTTAGTGATTAAATATATACTTATATATATGTGCATTTGGCACCTGTTCAATATTCAATACATTTTTAAATGTTATTCAACACTCATCTACTTTAGCATTTACTTTTCTATTACATAACTACATGCGAGGTAGGTTACATGGTTTTATGAGAGGTCTCGATTTACTATAAATTTTCAAGTCTTTACTGCTTACGCGCGTCCATGCTGCTTAAGAAATACATCTTTGCAGCTGCATGGGTTTATGCAAACAATAAGTAGAAATTTGGGACTGGGCATTGCACGAATGAGGACCTCTACTCCCATTTGCTCGATCATGTCCACCTTTACTTTTTTTGGCTTAACGGTTATCAGGGAGTTCCGGATTTACGTTTTGCATCTCACTCGACTCGATGTGATCTGTCTTTGCCCTTTTTCTACGTGTTGTCATAATTCTTCCGTAGTTCAGGGTCAATAGCATTCTTATAGTTAGAGAAATCATGAATACGAATCCTACCGTAAGAAGGATATTCCACCAAAAATTTGTTGAGAATAGTCCGTGTCTACTTTCTACATACGTCAATCTTTGGTCTTCATTAGTGAATAGGGGAATCTGAGAGTCTAAGGCTTCTCTTATTTTTGTTAGTGGCAAGGTTCCCTTGACATTCTCTACTTTCGACCATATTGTGGCTTTTACTTCTTCGTTTTCGATATTGGGAATTGTATGCGATAAATTGACTGGTTTGAAATTGACCACCTTGGGGCTTATTATATTCGTGCTTGTGGTTATCAGTGGTTTTTGTACCGTAGCTTCTTTGGTTACTAGTCGACACCCATGTTTTATGGTTATTGTTCCCACATCTTGTAATAGTAATTCAGTTCTGTAGCTTGGATCGATTCTTTCAGTGTTATTATAGCAAGAGATAGTCCAAACTGTTTCTTTTGGGACATAAAATAGCCACAGGTCATTTCTAGGATGAATAAATATTTCTCGTTTTGTACTACCTACTAGCGAATCGCATGAATTGGGAATTTCTTCTTGTTGAGTCTCTTTTAAAAATATATCTAACATACAGGATCCAGGTTTTAAGTTATAAATAGGCAGGGTTAGTTGACATACTAGGTTTTTGAATGCTACACCTTCCTTAAGGTTCTGTGGATTTGCTAAGGCATATTTCCTCCTATTTTGATCGACTAGCAAGTATTCCGCTTCGGGGGTGATAGTCATGAACGAATTAGCTCTTCCTATATTGGCTGGGAACGTAGAAATTTTATACAAGTCATATATTGATTGTTGATTTATTAATGGGATTGTTACTACTGCAAATAATTGTTCATTTATTTCCGTGATGTGAACCTTTAGATTGGTGTAGTAGTGGAATAGATTTGCTACTTCTTGTTCGGTTGGTAGATGTAGACCAAACGTTAGATGTGTTTTTATTTCGTCCAGGATACTTTTCAGGTTCGAAGGGTCCACCAGGTCATATGACAAGGTTCCTCCAGTAAGGGCAAATAATGCAAATTCAAATTTGCTGACGTCAGTTGCCAGGTTAAGTAATGACATTATCAATACGCCTAGTGATACCATGGTGAGGCTCAAATCTGAAATCACACGATCTACTTCATTCTTTAAATAATTCATTATGTGTACTGTCTTTGATATTTTCTTCGAGATTGCCTCAATTTTGTCTCTCTGATAATTGGCTATACTTGCTTGTATTTTTTGGACATGTAAGGTCACGTTCATGGCGTTATTTAGTTTTCTCACGTTTTCCCTTACGATATCCAGGTCTTCTTTGGTCGATAGCCCAAATAAGTGTGAAGCTAATTCTCATACGATTGGTTTTAGTCTAGCTGATCTGCGGTATTTGCTTTTTCGGAAGAATACTTCGAAGATTCTTGTGGTGCTTTGCTTTAACTTTTGTATTTCGGTATTGAACAATTCAAATAGTGCTTGCAGTCTCTGTTTATACAATATTAAGAAGGATTGGTGAATCGATACTCTTAGGGCATTTTTCTCATTTAGTTCAGGTAACGATTCGACGTAGTTTTTGGCTGGTTCGTCGGCCATGGCCAATCTGGCACATGTATATTTGCCGTCAATTGTCCAGCATTTCTCGGGTACATGTTTTTCTTTCTTTTTATTTTCAGAAAATTTCCTTTTGTTATCCGAATGTTGTCCTTGAACTAATATAGTTTGACTCTCGGTATGCAATACTGGGAGTTTTGCTCTTAAATTTATATACATTTTGCCGAAGGAGTGGGTCTTTGTAAATGTTGATCCTGTAGACCATGTCCATTTTGTAAACGTCGTTGGTTTTAAATGCGTTATGGTAATTAATTTTTTTGGGACCGTTCATTGAGTTTGATTAACTCTGGACTTGCATTGGTGGTGATATCCGTTAGCGAGGGCTGTCTTTCCTCTGTTCTTGTTTAATGTGGCCATTCGATCTCCATACTTGGTAAATCCTTATATACAACAATTTTTTTCTTAAGTATCTGTAGTTAACAAAGCAAATTTTCCTTTTTAAACAATCTTTTTAAAGTGTCCATAGTTATTTTGTATCCTGTCAACGTGAACAAAATTTCATTAAGGCCGTTAATTTCATTAAGTTTGAAAATATAGATTTATTTTTTAAGGCTTACAAAATTAATGTCTTAATACTTATTACGGAGCAATAATAACCTAATAAACGGTAAGGCATTTTCATTTATTGTCATACTTTATTTAGCTTTGATTACTGCGATTAAAATACCTATTGATTTATTTTCTTCAGCTTTGTACACGATTAATTAAAGAGAGTTAATTTATTTTATATTTAAGGCGGTTCTTCCTTAATTGCTTATTCTGATAGCTATTGTTTAAGTTCAATCGAATGAAGAGTTGTATATTGATGTTTAATCAAATAATTTCTTTGGAATATGTAGGAATAAACTCTTTATTTCAAGGTATTCTAGAATTATGCCAAATTGGTGGAATACAAAGGCTTGTTAGTCGAGATTAAGTCTTCCCGTTCCAATGAGTTAAAAGAAAAACACATTCACTTTTAAGGTGTCAACTTATTCTTCTCCCGTGGCGGAGTTATCGCCATGTGGCAGAGGTACTTATTATCAAGCGCGATATTACCTAAAAGTTTTCTAGTTTGTCATAATGCATATAAATTTAGTTACCTTGTGTTTCCCAAATGAAATTAAAATATATTTACGTTTTGTAGTGGACTCATTGGAGGGTTGAAACCAGTTTAGCCTAATTTGGATGTAATAATTTACCACAAGATGTAATCCTTTTGCTATAAAGTCTTTGGAAATGCGACTGAAAAATATGGGAATCAAATCGAAACGCGTTGTTTAAAACTTGTTTGTTTTAAATTTTTGTGAAAGCAAAATCATTACGTACAAGAAATTGTCTTAAATGATGGTCTTATAATATTGTAAATATACAGTATTTTAATCATAACCCTACTGGGCTGTTATAGGGCACATTATCCCTATTCTGGGGGCGAATAGACAGAAGCCGGAGCATTGGCCCGGTTCTTGCCTCAAATGCGCGAATAGTTGCATTTAGTCGAGTTTTTTTTATATTATCAACATCTATTACGTTCCACCATTTTGTTTCTGTGGCAGAGATGTGCCACATGGCCGAGGTATGATATTACCTAAAATTTTACAGGGATATGTTTATGCGTTTGATGTTTCTGAAAAGAATTCGTTTGATTTATCTATTTTGACCTTGCGGCGCCATACGTCGGTATCACGAAGGTGCCGCACGAAAGTTGCCACGCGATTAAGGGGGGTGGGTTCATACATTTGATTACAATATTATCTATATTCTCTGTTACTCTTTTCTATGGGGATCTGGGTTTGACTTGAAGAGAAAGTTCTAAGGATATTAAACCTTATTGTTGTATCTTCCAATTCAGGGTTTTTCAAATTTGTTTCTGAATAACAACAAATTTGACCTGTTCACCTATTCATAAAATTTTTGTGGTTTATGGCTTCCACTTTCGTTGATTTGATTGAAAGTCATCCTTGACTTGATTATACTCCATATAAATGTTCGTATCTATTTTATTAATTTTAGTTCAAACCCTTATGTGCCTTAGTGAATATATATTTTTTGAACTCTTAAATAGCGTGTATTTCGTAAAGCTTGACTTTGGTGAATAATATGTCGTTAATTAGTTTATTTTACTTTTCTTCTTTGGAGGATAAAGTTTAACAATTACTAAGGCCGTGACTAGTTTTATAAGGTTAGTAAAAATTATGAAATACTGTCTTGTTATACGAGTATTTATGAATTACGATAATTTTTGGAAGAATCTTCTTATTTTTTACATCAATTGGCTAATTTGTGATTAGTCTTGGTTACTAGTCCGTACTTTGGCAGGCCTATATTAGTCTAATTTTCTTTCACTTTTGCAAAAAAGATGCTGTTTTTTTGCAATTTCTCGAGAGTTAGGCCAAGACTTGCCTTATTTTTATAGGTAACTATAGCACACATTAGTTCAAAAGTTCCCTTTGACGAAAGGGTTTTGATTATTGCATTAATTTTTAGCGGACCCTCGTCTTCAAGGCCTATTATTTATTGTCTGACTTCTGAAGCAGAATAATATCTGCTATGTTTAAAGAGACATTAGCCTAGCTATACACATTGGTATGATTCTAAATATTATGCCTAATTCCTTTATCTGCGAGATACAATATTTTAGGACTTCAATGATTGGCTTTATGCTTTTATCCTTTTGGCAAGCTATCTTAGTAAACTGTTTGCTTCATATATATATATATAATATACGACTGATTGCTGGATTGTAAGCGAATGATTTTATTCGAGACGAGTTTCGCATTTGGCTTTACAGGTTGTGATTATTTTCCAATCAAGTTTCAAAACCTCTTGAAAGTTAAGTAATCGTCTGGCCTAGGAAAAAGTTTTTATTTTGTTAATCTTATTGTTACAGGTTATCCTTCTTATACTTTAATTGTGCAGTTCATTTTCGTACGCTTTGAT
The DNA here is from genome assembly GCF_049724085.1 of Artemia sp. Qi Xiang Cuo. Taxonomy (NCBI): domain Eukaryota; kingdom Metazoa; phylum Arthropoda; class Branchiopoda; order Anostraca; family Artemiidae; genus Artemia; species Artemia sp. Qi Xiang Cuo. The sequence continues at coordinate 61,890,894 of NC_142812.1, forward strand.
TCGTTTTAAGATAATCTTGGTTGAATTTATTGCTGCCGCTTTACATGGGGTCAATTTATGAGAGATGTTTAATGCCATTTGTAGGGGCTCATTTTTTTGTTGACTTTTATTTGAAAGAATACTTCTGGTTACAGTTTGCCTGAAAGCCCTTTTTGAATTTCACTGTGAGAATTGGTTGCTAAGAATTAGCATTTTACATAGAGTCACATTAACTGCATAGTAATTTATAACTCTTAGAGAAGAGATATCAATTTGTTAGAAATTGCGAAAGGAGATTTTTGTCTCTCTTGGTGATTTGCAGCAGTCTTTAAATAATTAAATTTATTTTAAACGTCAGAAGAATGCCTTAAGTTCCCACTGGCTTTTTCTAATTTCCTTTTTATTTTATTAATAGGGATGTTTTTTTTTGATAATTTAATATTTTCGTAAACATCACGTATCTTGCCTACAGATTAAGGATCCATCTAACTCGCCAAGGAAAAGATGTAATTTTACTTAAATTTAATTTCAATTAGGGAATTTTTTGCCAACTTCTTGAGTTCATGTGTCGACTCAAATAATTGGCGACAAAAATTTTTTTTTCTTTTAGTAGGCCTATATGAACAAATTTGAAAGATTAGCCAAACCTGATTCTGTTATTTAGATTGACGGAAATTGTTTCTACATGCTAACAATAACGTTGGTTATAATTAATGCGATAAAAACTTGTACATATTTCTTTTGTCGAATAAGTATTTTTAGGTTTCGAGTATTTTATAAATTTTACAGCGAGTTAGGTTGGCTACTTCCGATCATCTTTTCTTGTGATTAAGTTCGGACAATTTTATTGTTTTTCGAAAGCATGTTATTTTCGTTGATATTTGGGTTAAAGTTTTTTTTTAGCTTTACTATTAGAAGCGGTTATTTATTATTTAGGCCATTAAACGTTGCGTGTCTTTTGAGTGGATATTTCCATAATGCTAATGATGATAACAAGATATTACTAGAATAAGGTTATACATTCGACCACTTGTTTTAGCAATTTGTCAAGAATTCTAATGTCGTAATGTCATAATAAAAATACTGCATGCGCCTTATACTCGGATAAGTTATCAGATAAAATTAATTTCAGAAGAGATAGGATCGATCCTAAAGGAACCCTCAGTATTTCGAACCTTGAAATACAAAAAAAATCAAGTCCTTCGAGGTTCGAAACACCGAAAGCCTCCTCGGATCCGCATTTAAATACTTATGCTCATGCACTAAATACAATTATATGCCAAGTGGTCCTCTTCGGGCCCTAGTGCCTAGTGGAACCTAGTGCCTAGTGGACCCTAGTGGTCCTCATGTTTACCTACTCCGGGGGCTAACCGGGATTGGCAAGGCTAGGACGGCTGTTTACTACATCTTCTCTTCCATGATTATTTATAATATAATTATATATATTTTTTTTAATTTGGGAAATACTATATTCTGGTCAGCAGAAATATGGGTACTCTAGTTTAACGAGTTTGCACTCGATCTATTAGTTTGTTCGCTATATCTTATCGCTAAATGCTTTATCCTATAAGGTGCACCCTCTTTGCTATATTATACTTGTAAGAAATTTTTTTTAAACGAGAAAGGAGTTTTTACCTCCTTTTTTTGAGTTTAATTAATTCCCATGATTGACATTCCTTAGTTTTCCGTATCCTCTGGTAATGGTTGGGTTTTGGGCTTTCCTTGTTGCGCAGAGATTTCTGAGGAGTCTTGGCCAGTTGTAACATTTACTTGGGCGTTGGGGTAATGGGTCCTCATAATTACGCTATTGTCCGTTGGAGGGTTTGGTTGAATAGACTCCATTTGGGGTTTTACATGATGATGGGTGGCTTGATTTGGGATTGTGAAGTACAAGGGCTGTGATGGCCCTTCGTTGTAATAGTTAGCAAAAATATCTTCCAAATGGGGATTGAGGGGTATGTCAATTTCAACTGTAAAATATGTTGCCACCATTTTCTCTAAGTTTGAGCAGATTTCTTTTTTTTTGTAATTCTCTGGTAATTTTGGCTTGGTTTTCCTTCAGTTGTTTCTCTAAGCTGTCCTGTTGTAGTTTAATTATTTCTTTCTGTGCTTTTAAGTTGTCGTATTTATGTTGTAAGTCTAAGAGCTTTCCTCGTTCGGTTGCCATGGCTTCTTATATCGGTATTGTTGCGGATAGAACAGTACTGTTTCTATAATCTTGAACTTTTTACCAATTTCTTGCATTTTATTCTATAATATTTGTAATTTTAGGACCTTGTGGGGATAATTATATCCCTTAACAAGCGTGGCGTCGCTTATTGATTCCATCTTATTCTGTATTTTGGCGGTCTGCTCCTTAACTTCCATAAACTGGGTCTCGATTAATTTATCCATTTGTTTAGTTACTAGGATCTCATTTATTTTTTTGTTCATTTTTTCTTGGGAAGCCCTAACTTCACTAAGAAATTTAAGTTTGACTTCTATCATATTCTCGATTTTCAGTCTTTCTGTTATCAGTTGTGCCGAGGCGTCTAAAAATTTCGATCGTATTGGAAATAGCTGGTCCATATTCGTTCAGTCTGTAATGAAATGGCACTAGGTATTTTTTTGGAGAAGGGCCTGAACGATTCTTGTTCTGCTTCTATCTTCAGGTTTTTTTATCAAGCCGGGATTCAGTTTATCTGGAAAAATTAGCTATTAACTTTTTCGACCTTTTATGTGTAGCTTTCGTTGAAATGTCTTATTCATATACCTTTGTTTTTAAAGTTATTTTTCAAGCTGCTCATTTCGTCTTAATATTGCTTTATGAGTTTTTGGGGCACTTGATCCCTGGACGTATTTCCATTTATCTGGTTTTTTACTTACTCTGCCAGACCTTGTGGTAATTTCCTGTTCGCTTTCTGGCGTTTTATTCTTTTTTGACTTTCCCATAGAGATTAGGTCAAATTTCTTGTACTGTTTCAATGGGAATTTTTGACCCTTTAACTTGTACTGTTTTGTATGTGCGGTAGCCGAAGTTGGTTTTCGTTTTTGCGTATTTTGGGGCTCATCGGGAGCTGATTCATCGTCGGATTCAGTAGAACTAGTTCCTGAGGATTCATCATTAGGACTTTCTGGGGTGGTCCTTTGCGATTTAGGAGTATCACCTGCCGGGTCATCTTCCGGGGGGTGGGGTATATTTTGTAGCATGTTCTGTTTCCAGGAGTGAGATTCCTTGGGCTTCACTTTGGATACCGTTATGTGATGGTATTGTCCTAGATTTTCATCTTCAAGTTGTTCTTGAGTCCAAGGCAAGGTACTTTGCCTTGTTTTTATAGGGTAACTGATGATTTCCATGGTTTCTCTCAAATTTTTCTTTTTGCTCGTCTCCCTGGGTGGGGTTTTCTTTATTTTTACACCCGGGGTTTCCATAGCTCTATTCAATTCATCCTGTAATGATAGGGGTCTTTCTATTGGGGTTGCTGGGGATACAATGTCGTCTGGAAATCTTTTGGGGGGACATGGGGTTGAAATTCTATCGGGGAAAAATTGGGTTTTTGGGGAAAGCGTATAATCTAATTCTTCCGAGCTTTCTGATGATGAACTTTCTGGACCTTTTGGGGTTCTTATTGGTATGGGCATTAAGGGTTTTCCTCAAGGGATGACTAAATTTTTCATGGCTAAAAATTCTTCAATGTTTTCCTCATCGCTATGGTTCTCGAAATAGTTTTGTTTGAAATTGAAGGGTTTTAACTCGGCTAACCTTGACTTGGGGAATTCATTTTCCGCATTTGATGAATCTGTAGATGAGGGTTTGGGTGCCCATCTGGCTGGGTACTTGGCCCTTTTTATACGGCTTACATGTGCCTTATATGTTCCTTCGTTGTCAGGGTTTATCATTTTAAAAGTAAAATCATTGTCGTATTTTTTGATTATCCTGTAAGGTCCCGAATACTTTTTGGAAAGTTTTTTGCCTTCTACCTTTGCTTCATTTTTTAGATAGACACAGTCGCCTACCTTAAAATTTATGTTCCCTTTGACTTTGGACTCGTTTCTCAACTCTTGGTTCATCTTACATTTTTCTAACTCTTGTCTAACTACTTTATAGGTTTTCCTCATCCTATTTATAAAATCTTGCTTGTAGTCCTCTGTATTATTGTAATATTGTCTGGATTCTATAATTTCCTGATAAAGTGTTTTAAAATCGCGCCCGAATAAAAGAAAAAATGGACTTTCTTTAGTAGTTTCTGAATAGGCGGTATTAATTACATTGGTTAAGTAAGGTAGATACTGATCCCAATCGTTTCGATTGTCTTTTGTATAAATACTCAAGATGTTGGAAAATATTTTGTGCCTGTTTTCAATTTTTCCATTAGCTTGGGGATGGTAGGGGGAGGTTACTAATTTTTCAATTTTAAGGAAACTCATTAAATCTTGTGTTACTCTAGAAACGAATTTGCTTCGATTATCACTAATACCTTTGTCAGGGACGCCAAATTTTAAAAATATTTTTGCTACCGCTTTACTTGTGGCGTATGCGCCTTGATTTTGCAATGCTTTGGCAAAAGTGAAGCCGGTAAAATGGCCTATAACTGAAAGAACGCAAGTATGACCTCTGCTGGAAACAGGTAATCCTCCACTTGTTCCATATAAATCGAATGAAACGATGTCGAAAGGAAACCTTGCTACTGCCACTCTTCCCATCGGGGGATTAGGGTACGTTTGGGGATTCTCCCCTTAAGTTACACGCTTCATATGTACTCATAAAATCCTTAAGTTTTCTTAACGCCGACGGTACATAAAAATATTGTTTTAACTTGTGGAAGGTTTTAGTTAGTCCTAAGTGTCCACCTATATTGAAATGGAAATATTCAAAGGCAGGTATTATTAAGCTTTGGGGTAGTACTGGGACTATTAAAGTTTTATTTCTATTTGTTTCACCTGTTACTATTGTGCAAATGATTTCTTCGTCTAAATCGTAATAAAAATTGTCAATTTCCCTTCTCATGGCTTTCAACTTATCAGGGAGATTATCAGAATTCACAAAATAATTAATGAGAGTCAAACACATTTCATCCTTATCTTGGTTTCTTTTAATGTTAGCTATCAATAAAGGCCTATGATTGACTTTGTCTCCTTCTATTTGGACTTTAGATTTGTTCTTCTTATGTTTTCGTTTACTGGAATTAATGGCATTTATTTGTTTGGTTTCATTATCTGACGAGTTATTCTCAGGATATCTACTTAGGTAATCACAGGGGGCATTTTGTTTACCGGTCAAATGTTCAAATTCGTAATCCAGATCTTGGATTTTAATTATCCATCTAGCTAAGATTCCAGTTGGATTCTTGAATGTGCTTAGGTACTGCAAGCTTTTATGGTCCGAACGTAGCTTAAATTTTCGACCCACTAAATAATGTCTAAATTTGTCTAAATGGTAGATTATAGATAGTAGCTCCAATTGCGTTGCAGAATAACTGCTTTCGCCTTTCGATAGAGTTCTAATTGAATAGCATATTACTTTCTCTATATACTTAGGGGCTTTTTGTAAAGGATCTGGGTAGTTTTCTACAGGGATTAATTGGGAAAGGATTGCACCGATGCCCATAGCTGAGGCGTCAGTGGTGACTACAAATTGTCCTTTTTCAAAGTCTGGTAGCGACAATACTGTTTCGGAAGTAAATACTTTCTGGAGATTGTCGAAGGAAGTTTGAGCTTCATTCGACCAGGTGATATTTTGGTGGGTCCCGTTAGTCAGGTCCGTTAAGGGTTTTGCAATTTGGGCGTAGTTGTGTATGAATTTCCTGAAATAACTTGTTAACCCAATAATGGCTCTCAATTGTTTTATGGTTTTTGGCGGTTTGAGATTCTCTACGCATTTTATCTTCTCAGGGTCCGGTGATATTTGACCTTGGGTCACTATAATTCCTAAGAATTTTATTTCGGGTTGAAGTAAATTTACTTTTTCAGGTCTACATTTTAGATTACCCTCTCTGAATTTTTTGAAAACTTTGGTTAATGTGTTTAAATGGTCCTCTGGGGTTTCTCCTACACAGATCACATCATCCACGAAACGGATAATATTTTCTATACCTCGTAATAAGTGTAACAGAGGTCTACATAGTGCACTTGAACTAGTTTTGAGTCCGAAGGTTACTCTTAAATACTCATAAGAACCAAATTCTGTCGTCGAAAAGGCCTTTTATAAACGCCATTATCTGCTATCTAAACCTGATGATAACCTTGTGTGAGGTCGAGAGATGTAAACATTTTATTTTTGGTTGAGATGGAGTCTAGGATTTCATCAATTCGGGGCAGGGGAAATTTGTCGCTAACTACCTGCTTATTTAAGGCTCTATAGTCTACTACAAGCCTAAGGTCCTTGTTCTTTTTTGGCACTAGTATAACAGGGGATAAATACGGGCTTATACTTGGGCGTATAATATTGTTTCTTTCTAATTCGCGGATTTTATTTTTAACCAATCTTTCTAGGGATGAGGGATGCGATAGGGCTGTTTAGCTAAAGGCAACCATGTAGTTTGGATAGAATGTTCATAGAACTGTATCAATCCAATGTCTTCTTCACATGTGGAAAATATATCTCTAAAATTTAAGAGCAATTCACATAATTTTTCTTTTAATTGCGTATCTTGGATGTGGTTTAATCTAATTTTTTCCAAAAATTGGGGTCTTGTTAGTGGGTACCTATTCCTTAGATTACTAACACCAGTGCTATTAACTAATCTTTTCTTGGAGTTTTTCCATTCGTTTGGTTCGCGCTCAGAAATCACTTGTATTTCAACGTTGCATGTTCCCTTTTTTAATGTAGTAGTATCATTTTCATTTGTATTTGCCAACAAAATAAAACCTTCTCCTTTTTCATATGAAATGATTTGTTCTTCACAAAATAGATTTTCTGGGATTTCTATCCACGGGGATGCAAACCAAATTTCGGAATTTTCATTTACAGGGGTGACCATTTGAGAGATTTGAACTCTTTGCATTGTTTTTGGGGGGATTTTTGTTTTACGCACCGCGAATCCATAATATTTTTCTGCCGAGTCTTTTTCTATTAAGTTAAGATTGGCGCTTGGTTGCGTCAAGTCTTCCGCTTGTGGGGTCGGCTGTAAGGGGGCAGCACTGAGATTTATTATCTCGTTCCATAATTCTGCTATTTTCTTTATTTCTGTTTGCCTATACTCCTGCATTTTCCCTATCTTTGCTTTTATTGACTCGATCCATTTACTGCTTGGGTTTCTCCTACAGGACGAGAAATGGGGTACAAAAGACTTTATTCTATTCACTGTTGCTTCCCCTTTCTCCACGCGTCGAAGAATAGGATCGTATGGATACACGAGTCTGTGATTCGCTATATCTAATAATACTTTAATAGATTTTAAAAAATTTGCACCTATTATAGCCTCATATGGGACATTTTCACATATTATGAAGTTTTTAGGGAAGATTCTATTATCTTTTGTCACATCTAGGCGTATGGAGCCTACTGCTTCCAGTCTATATCCTGTGACGCTAGGTAAATTGGGAATATTAAATTTTTTCCGTCACTTAATATATGCTGGTAATCTATCAAATACATTCGAGTTTATTACGTTAACCGATGCACCGGAATCTATTAACGCTTTGAAATTAATACTTGCAACACCAAAATCATTTAATATAGGTAATATGTCATTATTATCATTTAAAGAAGGTACAATTACTGGAAGGGACCTATAAAAAATACTGGCCTCCAGGATCCCAGTTAATTTTCTTGGGGGCCTAATTCATTTCCCTGTGCACTCATTTGATAAGTTGGCGTTTGACATTGGGGCTCAGTGGGAACTTCCCTAGCAAGTTGATTGACATTTATTTGTCTTGGTTGCCGCGTATTGTTGCGTGGGTTAGGATTTCTTGTGCCGACGGCTCGCGGCATTTAATCATTTTGTATAAACGAAAAATTTCTTTCGTTTCCCGACGGGAAGAAATATCTTCTGTCATCGCTCGTATTCCTGTTAAATCTAGTCGGATAAACTGTCCGTGAATTGAATTGGAACATGTTTTGTCGCGTATTTGGGTTGGGGAACCGATAATTATTTTGTCGGTTGGGGAAGGATTTGAATGCTCAAATAATGTTGGTAGGGGTTGTGGAACAATGGGAGGTGTGGGGGGCTATTTCTATAACTTCCTGACCCATTGGCATTTAAGTTTGTTCTCCCGAACAAACGGTTATTAAAACTGGGGGTTGTTCGTGTATAGTTGTCTCTCGTCCGGCATGCCCTGGCAATGTGTCCTTGTTTATTACATGCATAGCATATAATTGGGGGGTTGTTTACGTAGTTTGCCATATTCGTGGGTACGAAACGTACGATTCTTTGCCTGGTAGGTTTTGGGGACCTATTTTGGTTCGGTTTTGGTGAATTATCTCTCGAGGAAAGTGCAGGTGAAATTCCTCGTGATCGTCCCGGAGTTGATTTTCCGACATTATTTATTCTTGACTTATTGTGATTTGCCACAATCGTGTCAATTTCAACCATTCTCTCTACATCCTGAACTGCAAGTTCAAATGCTTGAATATTTTTTGATATTATCATTCTGTAAAGTTTGGGGGTTAATCCTTGCAGGAAAGCATTTAGTACAATTTTATTATATAATGGACCAGATTCTTTTCCATATTTAGCCTCAATGGATACAATTACTTTGTGTAGGTATTCCCTAACATTTTGGGTTTCGTCGAAACATACGGTTCCGTGCTTTAATTTGTGTGTTGAACTGGTTTAAACAAATCTTTCTCGGAACGCTTTTAGCAATTTTTCTATTGAGTTTATTGGAAGGTTGTTATCTTCCCCTATTGTATTTTCTATTTGTTTTAGGAATGTTAATGCTTGCCCCTTAAGTCTCATTAATAACATGCCTACTAATGATTTTAAGTCCGTTTTGGTTACTTCTACAAATCGATTTAATTGGATACTAAATTCGTCTACGTCTGAATCTCCGTTGTATGAGGGAAGGGATTTTGAAATTTCCACTGTTTTGGCAATAAGTTTTGCTTTAACAATTGTTCGTTTGGATCTAACGACATATTGATTCATTTGTTTTTTTTTCAAAATAAATTAAAATTCGGCACTGGTTTTATTTTTTTTATATATATAATTCAAATTTTGACGCTCCAAGTTATATTTTTGTTACTATTTTAAGGGGACTTAGGCCTAACTAAATATTGCACTTTAAATACTGCACAAAATATTACACTTTCTTTATGCGTAATATTTCTCAATAATCTTTTTTTGTAGAAAGGTTTGTCCTTGTGTTTTGCTCCTTTAAACAGCGCCGCGCCACTTCTAATGGGTGGGGGGGGGTTCAATTAAAAGTTTTGTTCTTGTCTTTTCGGTTAATTCCTTATAACGGAATTTTCAATTCTTGGGTTTCTCTGGGGATTTTCAATTAAATCCTCATTTGGTGGTTCGCGAGTAGCATACCAGAGTAGAGGGGGAACTTCGCGTGTGGGGAGCTTAGATTAGCGGTTCAAATGGGGAGCATATATTAGTGACCATACTGAGACGAAATCAGATTGAAAGGATTCAGGTTCCCTTGAGAGCGGTTGGAGCCACAAGGACTAAAAATCTTGAGAAATACTAACATAAAGAGAAATAACTAAGAAAGCAATTTATTTATTTTTACTCACATGACCGGTACTAAGCTTGTCAGGTATATCAAGAACACTTCACAGTCAAAGACACTGAGATAAATTTTTTGACTGAGGCATTACAAGTAATGGTTTATTCACTGATAATAACTGTTTTCAAAAGTTTATTCTAATTGCGAATAGACTCACATAAAATTGCTTCTAAACTCACATAAAACTCATCATAGACTCGAAATAGACTGACAATAGACTGATAAAAGACTGACTCCAATTTGCTATGTTCGAAGGTACTATAGCCTGATATTTTGCTGAAGGTTAAATTCAGGCGTTACTAAAAAGTACATTACACTGGTTCCATTGGTTCAGATTGTATGCCCCCTATTACTATTGGACAGGGATGTACCAATCGGCTAGTCGAATTTAATTAACTTTGATACGATTTCATGACTTTTAAAGCTTCACTGTGGAATTTTTCTTAGTGGAATAAAGTTTTTCCTTGTAATTAGAGTGGAATACATAGTTCTATTTTGTATCTCAAGTGACCATTTTTTGTATAATAAATCAGATTTTTTTCAACAGAATAAAGTTTTAAATTGTAATTACGGCGGAATACATAGTTCTATTTTGTATCTCGAGTGACCGTTTTTTTTGTATAATAAATCAGATTTTTCTTAAACAGAATTAAGTTTTACATTGTAATTACGGCGGAATACATAGTTCTATTTTGTATCTCAAGTGACCGTTTTTTGTATAATAATTTCTACCATCTCTTGATCGTTTGGAAATTCAAACTCTAAGATTTAAATTATCTGGTTGGTTGGCTGTCATGTACAATTGGCCGCGCTGATTATTTATTGCTGTTACATTTTACGTGGGAGCGATTTTCTCATAGAGTTTCAATTGTGATACAATTGTTTTGTTACTTTTTAAGTTTGACGATTAAGAGTTACTTGATCTGTGGGCTATTCGAATTTTTGGGTTCGTATTTTGGGTGATTTTATTTTACTTGGAAAATTTCGGGGTCTTGAAAATTGATTCCACTACATATCATCCCTCCCATTCTTAACGATGTCCTCATCGTTCTGTTACCTTATTCTTTCTACTCTTTCAAATTTTGATCTCCCCTTTTTTTTATTTTAACTTAGTACTTGTTACTTGAATTAACTCAGCTTTGGTAGGATATATATTTTTTCTTCATATTCCCGATTGCTTTATGAGACTACATATATTAAGACATTACTTTAAAGTCCTTGACCTATACACTCTATTTGACGAAAGGGCCAAAGAGTTTCTATTGACTAATACATTTGGTTATATGATTACGTAATAATTATTATTTCCTCCACCTGACCCTAAAATTACTTCACCTGATATGCTAATAATTCTATATGGTTCTAACTAATTAATTTCTACCTTTGCGACTATTTTATCGTTTAAAATGGTACATATTTTCTTTTTCTAATACTGCACTATATTTCCACCTGACGCTAAAATGATATGATAAGTAACTGACTTCAAGAGTACTGATATATATAGATTAAATAATTGGCAAATAAAAGGTTTGACACATTGATAGGTCTAAGCTTAATGTCTGATTGCAACACTTGTATAATGTAGTTTACACTTGTTTTCATCTGTTTTATGAAAATTTTCTCAATATTCACTAAAGTTACAAGTTTGATACATAAGATTCACACTTACTTCATCATTTTACGAGTCTATAATACTCACATACGTTGTCACTTTACTTTGCGCTTCCTTTCAATTAATTACTGGGTTGGCTAATTGTTTATGGTTTGTATTCGTGGTGTTTCACTTTTTGCCACTCCTTCATTGGGATAAACGTTTATGCTGTCCATGAGTATGACTATTTGCACAAAAATTGAAATCAGATTCCCTTTGGGAGCGTAGGTTCGAATCCTACAGGCCGCGCCATTTCTAATGGGGGGGGGGTATCCTATTAAAAGTTTGTTCTTATACTTCTAATTGGGGGTTTTCAATTAAATGTTTGTTCTTATATTTTCGGTTTATTCTTTATATAGGAATTTTCAATTAAATGCTTCTAGGGGGATTTTCAATTAAATCCTTAGTTGGCGGTTCGCTTGTAGCATGCCAGAGTAGAGGGGGAACTTTGTGCGTAGGGAGCTTAAATTAGCGGTTCAAATGGGGAGCATATATTAGTGACCATACTGAGACGAAATCAGATTGAAAGGATTCAGGTTCCCTTGAGAGTGGTTGGAGCCACAAGGACTAACTATCTTGAGAAATACTAGCATAAAGAGAAATAATTAAGAAAGCAATGTATTTATTTTTACTCACATGACCGGTACAAAGCTTGTCAGGTATATCAAGAACACTTCGCAGTCAAAGACACTGAGATAAAATTGTTGACTGGGG